>NW_010169703.1:34747-89463 GCF_000695765.1 Mesitornis unicolor
GCTGTCAGAACTAATGAGCACAGAAACGTATTTATCTAACCCCTTACAGCATCATCTGCATCTGAACTCCCTGCTAATGGCTTATGGGAACCTTCCATTGATTGGGTTAATAGAGAATAAAATTGCCTCGTAACTGTGTTTCACTTTGATTTTAAAATTACGTTCCCTGTCCCCACCTCTGGGGAGGATTTGTTAACCCTCTCGTTGTTCCAGTCCTGATGTGGCTACCACTGCCTTCGGTGTTTGCTGTCCAGCTTGGAGCTGGGAGGCTGGGTAGAAATTAATAAAATCTCTAAGGGAAATATGTGGAATTGATGTAAAGAATGTGAAAATTATCTGAATAGAAGAAATACCGTGAAGAAAGCTGTGCAAACATTGTAAGTGTTACTGACAGAGGGTGAGAGCGTGGATTGCTGGGTTGCTGTGTGCAATGACTCATTAAGAGCTCAGCCCCTTTGCCTTCAGACCTGTATTCTTCACTAGTGGTAAAGCAAATGGAGACCGTTGGCTTCTCATGACTTCTCTATTATCCGGGTTTTGTTGAAATGTTAAAGAAATGTAAAATGTTGCCTGGCTCTGCTGCCACCCATTGGAACGATCATTTTTTGTGTGCATGTTTTATGCAATGCCCAAACTCTTTTCAAGATCTTTGCAAAGTGCGCAGTGGTGATTTCCTTCCTTCACTGCACTGCCTGTGGCCATTGCAACCGTGGATGAGTGTCGACTTATTCTGGTCGCCAAAACAAACTACCTGAGAGCAATCCAACTGGCAAAACAGTCTGCAGCATACAGAAAAGTTTTAGGTATCTTCAGATCCCTTTCCTCTATTCAACTTCTTTGCCGCAACCGTTTCTGGTCTTTAACAACTCGTCACGGTGGCAGACAATAACAATGGCATCATTTCTGATGGTAAACGTATTTGCTTTCATCCTAAAGGCTCTAAGGGTGCTTTGCCAAGATGTGTGGTGATAACCATTGCTCCCTGGCTGCGGAAGAGCTGTTTGAATGCGCTGGGAAATGCACGGGGACTGATGAGGCACAGAGCTCCTTTAAATCTGTTGCCTCGACGAGATGAAGGAGGAAGAGTTCATAGTGGTGGGAAGTCATTCTCAAACATCAATTTGATCAGGGCAAACAGGATAAATACCCCATCGTGCTACAAGGGCCTTTAGTGGCAGCAGTAATTAAGAATATCAGCATTTTAATTCCTTTTTAAGGCTCGCTAGAAGCACAGCTCCCTTTAATTCTGTTGAGCACCAACTCTGAGAGAAGAGCTCTCCCTCAGAATAATAAATACCGCTTTCTGGGGCTTTCTGCCTCTTCTGCAGGTCTCTCTTCCATGGACCAGCGAGGGCTGTTCGTAATTAGGTGATGAAATTTGACAAGATCACAACACAGACGGATAGGGCTGCAGGTTTCTGCCTCAGTTTTCAATTATTATTTATCTGAGCAAAACAGCTCCTCCGCTGCATTGTCGAGGCACACGGAATAATCTTTCCAATGAGCGTTTTAGCTAATATCCCATAATGGCCCAGATATGCAGACCGAACCTCCTAAAAGATGTAGATGGATATGGTATTTACCTGTAACAGCTCCAGCTCTTGGACTGATGCCCCAGCAATGCCTCTTTCAGGGCAGACCTTGACAACCATCACAACGCTCTTTCTCTCTCAGGAATGGCTTCCCACAGTTGACACAAAAGCTTTGCCTGTCTGCTGTTACTTTACTGCAGTGGAGACCTTTCCTAGATAGCAGAGAGCCTGCTCCTGTGACAGCATTCACGTCCCAAGCAGCACAGTGTCCTTGCGAAAGCCATTTGTGCCCATCTTATGTCACTAGTGCTCATGCCCAGACTTGTCCAGAAACATGGCTTGAAAACTGTCTCAAGCCTTTTCTCGGCAGGTGAGTATCCTGCAGCCTGGGACATTCCCACCTACTGCTGTGAGAGAGACCAGATAACTGCATTTCTGTGAAAGCTTGGCATAGACGTCAATACGACACTAAAGAATACACCATTACAGTGCTGATCTGGGCTGTACTGCTCATGATTTTCTCCTGCATGTCATTTACGCTCTTCTCATCCATTGCTGGTGGTGATGGGGGTATGAATCACGTTACTGCAGCTGGTAATTTTAGAAACACTGCCAGGGAATGCTGCTAAATATAGAGAGGGGTGAGTAAAAGGCCTTCCTCTTATCAGGCATTGGTGTAGGTTCTTGGCATCTCATAGATACAGGTTGTCTGATTCCTGATTTAAGGCTCTGGAGAACCTTGGATGAAGCCATGCCTGTCGGTCATGGAGCAGAAGGCTGCCCGGAGCCAGGAGTACATCAAACAGAATGAGAGGGAGCACCCTGCAGTTTGTCAGGTAGGACTCAGCGATGAGCACTGCCACTGGGGTTTAATTTGAGACCTGCCCTGTGTTATTTACATGGGCTCTTGAGGCCAAGTAGGAAGGAAGAAACGCTTGAGTTTGTGTCCACAAGCTGAGGGGTAAAATACGCAGGCTGCAGTGGGTGGAGGAGAAGAAATAGAGACAGTGTAGACCTCTAGGCAAGACATCAGAGTCCAGACCTCCCCAGCAGGAAGAACTAGGAACACCATTAAAGGCCATATGAATAAAACCGTCTTGTAGCTCACGTCTGACAGCTTGGCCACAAGGCCTTTCATTGCCACACAAGAGATGCTGATGCAAAGATCCTCTTGGATGTCAGCGGTTGTCACTCATGATCATAGTGACACTCTCTTTCTCAAACGGTGGGGAGCAAAGAGGGGTTTTGCTTGTACCACTTCTGTGAAGAAAACCAGGGCTCTCCCATTTACTGCTGTGCTCTCAGAGTTCTTAGTGAAGAGTTTCCTGCTGCTGAAGTGGCTTCCCGAGCAGTCGGTGTGCGCCAGCGCCAGCAGGAAGGTGGTGGCAGGATCTCACCATCAGTAGGGCTGAACCGGGTGGGAGTGAGCAAGAAAAAACTGCCAAGTGTCCCTGCAGTGCCACAGCAATGCAGCTTTACTGGTGCGAAGCCACGGCCCGCTCCTGCTGACCACCCAACAGGCGTTACCAAGTGTCAGTGTCTGCAGGCTGTGGTTTCCTCCAGGAGTAAGAAGTCACCCTGGAGTGAGTTCCCACAAGAGTTTCTCCTTGTGTCTACAAGTGAAGGAAGTTGGAGAATTACTGTTTCCCCACTGTATTTTCACCTAGATTTTTTGTTCTAAGTTTTCAGGTTTTCCTCCCAAGACCCACAGTACGTTCCTTTGTCAACTACAACTAAGTGAGTGTCAGCATTTTCCTGAAAAATGGCCATTCCTGAAATGCTTTCCTGCCCCCAAAGTGTCAGTGGAGGAAGATGCCAATACACATCTCCATGCAAATAACACCTTGCAGCCCTGTGATAACCAAGACTTGGACCATTCTCGTACATGAAAAGGGAGGAGAAATGGTGTGTGTCTGTGTTCTGTGGGCGACAGAAAGGAGAGCCCACACAGAAAAGACCTTGCAAACCAGAGCTGAAGAGAGCTTTCATCTTCCTCCAAATAGAAAAGGGTTTGCATATCAACTGTAGAACAGAGGTGCCATTTCCATGCCAAAACCAAAGGAATCCTGCATGCCAGTGCAGAAGGAAATACACAGGTCAATACAAGAGAGTTTTTCTGTGAATGACACTACAAAAAAAGGAGCTCGCACTGACCTAAGAGCAAGAGCTTTTTTGCCCAATTTAGCCCAGAAGAGAGCTTGCCTACCGATGGAAAAGAAACTGCCAAAAAAATCCCTTGTAGCTGCCCTAGGAGAAAAGGAATGACAGAACCAGACGTTCTAAACCCAGACCAATTAGCATGGTAAAAGAATGAGTCCTGTGATAATTAAAAATTAAAACCAACAAGACAACAGTGTAAAAAATGAAAGAAATTAATAAAAACAATTAGCAGAGATGAAAAAAACGGGGATGGGAATGATATAAATTGAACCTATTATAAGGCACTAATGACATTCGAAAACCTAATTTTTACATTGTCAAACCATTTTGATTAAGTGTTAAACGCTGCTCTTATGAACTTGGCATACATTGTGCGAGAGCAGTAATTTCTGCCTTTATCTTTTTCTCTTTCTCTGAAAAGGTGCTTGTGTGCTGAAAGAGGCAGCCAGGGCTCCGAGTTATCAGTGCTCTTCCCTTCCTTTGTACGTTCAGGAAGCCCCAGCCCTGCCTGATAATGGCTATTTTCATGTTCACAGGGAGTGTGACCTGAGCAGGGTTTGGGGGCAATGAGGAGAGAGATGTGAGAAACGATGAAGGCATTGGGTGTTGATGAGAAAAACAGACGTCTTTATAGCTAGAAAACTTTTATCCCTTTTTTCCCTTTTTTCTCCTCTTTTTTTTTTTTTCAAAAATGGAATAAGCAAAATAATTGAAGGGAAGAAAATTGACTTTTTATTGCTTTTTAAGTGCTTAACATGAAGTTTCATCTAGCGAAATTATTGTTATTTTTATCTTGAGCTGCGCCGCTCGTGCCTCTCCCTGAAGAAGACATTTCCCGGTTCAGGACGCCAGCTGCAAGGAGCCGCGCAGAGAATGACAATGGCCTGTGCAAATACCACAACGCCTCGGCTGCGATCCGGAGCGCCCGCCCCTGCTGGAGCAGAGCTGATGGGCGCAGGATGCGACAGGCAGCCGAGGTCTGGCCCTGTGGTGTTGAGCTGGGGATGCTCTGCACCTCCTAGGAGTCCCTTTGCATTACCAGAGCCACGCGGCAGGGACTGACCGGCGAGGGAAGAGACCGCTGGGACCGCTCAAACACGGGGAAGGCTCAGGGAGGCCAAACGTGGTTGTTAATTTGGAATCTGTGACTCCAAATCAGCACAAACCTGGTTTTCTGAAGAGTCACTTCTCTACCCCAAGCCCCCGTTGCATCAGCTCCCAGCAATGTCTGTATGACACTGTCTTATCTCGGAGCACAGGGTTGGCTCTTCTGTCCAGGTCTCCTCTGCAAACTCTCGCTGGTAAAGATTCAGCAAGATACCACACCAGGCCCTGGCAGGTTTGTGCAAGGGCTTGCTCCTCCAGGCTTGGTCAAAAAAGGTGAGAATGGAGGAAAATTTCCATTGGGAAATGAGGCATTTTCAGCAGAAAAATGATAATAAAAAAGAATTATCTTGCTTGAAAGCTGAGAAAGGGTCAGGAAAGCACTTTATAGATAGGGATGGGTATGTGGCAATGTGGAGTGCCCCTGGGTCCTGCGTACTCCTCATCTCTGTCCGTAAAACAGTGACAGACCAGAAGCACCCAAATCCAGCGTGGTGGTCCATGCAGCAATAGGCAGCGCTGGGCTTCTCCCCAGCACCTGTAATGCAGCGAGCGACGGTGACCAGGACAGGGCCGTGTAGGTATCGTGACCGACCACAGGAGAGGTGCTAACACAGAAACGAAATGGGGCTCAAGAGGGTGGCACATCTGGAGATTGCGGTGCAGAGGAAATGTTTCTGTTTTGGCAGGTCACAAAGTCTTTTTACAGAGACATTGCCTCCCTCGGGATAAAAGATTTGATCGCATCTCAGTTGGTGCCAACCTGACATAGAAGAAAAATTATACATTACAAAATGCTAAAAGACAGCTAAAGGGAAGGAGTTGGAAGAGGGGATAGAGAAACACAAATAAATCAGAATCACTGCAGAGCAAAGAGACTGAGGGTAGAGTGGAAATATAGGAGAAATTTTGGGAGGTAAAGATTTTAGAAAGAAACAAATATTGAAGAAAAAGGGGGGGTAGGGGTTGTGAATAAAGGGCCAGGACATAAAGCCAGGCAGCGTGGTCAGTGTCCTTTATATCAATTTTTACTGTTCCTTTTCAGCTGCCCTAGGAATAGTCCATAAACCACAGCATTTATTACAGGGGTGGTGTCACACGCTGCAAACCTATTTTGCTAATGTTACCACTGGGGGACAGTGTGGGGAACTGGCCTCCATCGCGCTGACAGGCTCCATAAATCCAGAAGGATCAAGAAGAGCACAGGTGACAGAATACATTTGGAATGTGCGTGTTCTTCTCTCTTTTTGCTCCACAAAGGAAGGGATGCGGATCCCCCATGCTACCAGCCACCACATTTTTATCGGAAAATCTGATGTTAAAGCTTGAGCTCTCAGGTCATGCAATTTCTGCTTTCATTTTTTAAGTAGTTTCTAACCTGTGGAGGAAGATTTGTGGAGGAAGCGCAAACACAGACACAAAGCCAGCTAAATATTGAACTTCTTTTGTATGTCTTGATGCCGGGATTCTTGATTTTGAATGTTCAGAATACAAACAATAGGCACAGTGGCTTTCCCGCAGCCAGCACCAAGGCAGATGTGAAGTTCTCACCACATTCCTCCAGTTTAGAGGTCTCGTATCTCAGTGAATGACGTTTTGAAAGACCCGTAGGTCTTGATGTGAATTGTGCAGTCCTGACCAACCTTCTCATTTGTACCAAGTGCCTCATAGAAGTGAGCCAATACAACTAAAGTCTACAAAGCTTTTACTACATGGAGATCCATTCGGTGTTGAAGATTTTGGACTGAAAAACCCAAATTGAGGTTCCATTCAAGAATTCATTTCATGACATAGGTGAAAGAAGGGGCAGGAACTCAGTCAGAAAGAGGGAGAGTAGGCAGCTGGATCATACATTGCATGAGAAAGAGCAGCAAGACAGTTTAAACCCCTTGCTGATGTATTTCCAGGTGCTGTAGCCATTCCTGATGACAGTGTGGACACAGGAAAATGTATGATTTGGAAAAAGAGGAGAACTTACAGCAGAATCACAGAATCACAGCATCACAGAGTTTCAGGAGATGGAAGGGACCTGGAGAGCTCCCCCAGTGCAACCCCTGCCAGAGCAGGATCACCAGAGCAGTCACACAGGAACACGGCCAGGGCTTTGGGTGTCTGCAGACAAGGAGACTCCACAACCTCTCTGGGCAGCCTGGGCCATGCTCCATAACCCTCACACCCACAAACTTTGGCCTCATCTTCAGCTTGAACCTCCTGTGCTCCAGCTTGGGACCATTGCCCCTTGTCCTGGCATTGGCCATCCCAGAGCAGAGCCTGGCTCCTTCCTCCTGACACTGCCCTTTCCAAATGGATCCCCAGGAATGAGGTCAAAAAAAACCTAAGCTGACTGCTTTGAACAAGGCCACTAAGGCATAGCTGGAACTCCTCAGTCAACCATCGTCACAGCAGGTGCGAGCTCATCCTGTTGCCTCATGACCAAGAACAGCGGCCGTGAGGATTCGATGGGAGTCAGGAGGACCTGATCTGCCCTGTCTGGTTACCTCCAGCTCCCTCATTTCTGCCTTGCTGCATGAACTCACTGCTCGTTTCTGCAGCGCTCTGCTGCAGCTTGTCTCCCGCTGTGCACCAGGAATACAAATCAGGCCAGTGCCGCAGCAGGGCATGGATGGGAGATTTGGCTTCCTAAGGCCCCTCCAGGTGCTTGTGCAGATTCTCTGCTCCAGCCCGAGGAGAAACTTCCCTCTGCAACCACGGCTGCTGGAGCCAAGGGGATGCTCCCTTCAGGGCTGTGATGCAGAGATATGTGGCAGCAAAACCACTATGCGATCTGGTCTCTGTGGAGCACGCAGCATCTAATCCATGCATCGTTTCTGTCTATGGAGAAAAAGGCATCCCAGGTTGCAGCTACTTCTGCCAATGTGCCCTTTCCCCTTTGCAGTTTAAGTAACGTGGAAAATTTAGGAGAACAGACGAGCAGAGGCTGAGAGGTTGAGTTGTTTACGGAGTCAAGCCTTGGGAAGAAGCAGACTTCAGACAGTTACTCAGGTCTGTCATCCACATCAGGGATCAATTTGTTTGCAGGATCTGGTAGCAAAAGAACCTATACTGAGGAGGGATGTGGAGTTGGCCATATGATCTGACAGAAGTCCAGATTGAGCAAACAGGAGGAATGTGTGTACATGTCCACATCTGCCTCTGTGTGCGCTTGCAGGACAGAGATCAAGCCAGATCACCAGATCTTCCACCTTCTACCACCCTCCTGGTTCTTCTTAACCTACATTTTTCTGCTTTCTTCCCTCTGCAACCTCCCAGCTGTGGTGCAGGATATCTAATTCCACTCAGTGCTTTGGCAATGGCACTGGTTTGAGGTTTGGGAGAGTGAGGTGGTTGCTGGCTGCTCCTCGGGCTCTCTGTGGCTGCCTGTGAGCCCTGGCAGCGCCAGTCATCGGTGCTCTGCTTCCCATGCAGTGTGGGCACCTTATTGCCCGAGGAGCAATCTCTGTCAGGAGTGTGTTGGACGAGATGAATTTGTCACTACTGTGGGGACAGGGCAGGTTGAGGAGGTGGGCTGTAAGGAGGAGAGGGAACATGGCTTAGGAAAGAGAAAATCAAGACTAAATGAACAGCATGGTCAGATTCCACCTTGTAGGACCAACTGATGCTTGACATCCTTGGACTTAGCAACTTGATTCTTTTCCTAGCAAGAGAGAAATTAAAGACGGTAAAAAAAGCCCAACTGGCTGTGCTGGCCTGAAGGTGTGAAGCAGTGAGGCCTAGGATTTCCCACCTGGATACCTATTGCCTGGTCATCCCTAACGTTAATTTAATGTTCTTAGCTCCTCTGCCTAAGCAGAAATGGGAACATTTAACTCTCCATAGATTTATTCTTCCAGATCTGTCACAGGCCAGTTGAAGGGAGCAGGAGAAAGGCAGTGTTGTCTACCATATGAGAAGAAAAGCAGCAAGGAGCCCGGGTTTATTAGCATTTCTGCCACTCATTGCATAGTTTGGCGTGGTTTTGTCTTTTGCTTCTTCACAGATCCCTTGTAAATATGGTGGGTGTATGTAAATAGCCATGATGTGCTTGGATGGAAGCCATGCAAGAAAGGAATTTATAAGAGCATAGCATGATACTACAGAGCCTTAGCTGGAGAGCTGGGGAGATGTGGCTTCCCCAGAGGCACGGTGAGACGTTTTCATTTGTCCATAGGTGCAGCAGCTTCAACCGCTGACATTTTGCTGTCCCTCCCGTGGCTGTTTCCCGCTGTGCTGTAAAGGAAAGGTGAGAAGAGCACCCCTAGGATGGGGCAGAGTCCTGCAGAGCAGGCAGCAGTGGGTTTGGAAGCAGATCCGCGCTGTTCCTATCTGAGGAGGCAGAGCAAAGAGAGCCACACGCCTGCTAGAGGCCACTGCTGTTGAAGGGGAGCCTGCAGGATGAAGGTCACACAGAGAAAGGTCCCTTGTGTTGCCTGCTCTCAGATTTTTCTCTGGGTGCCCTAATTAGAGCGTTCTCCCTCTCCCAAAGTCAGATCACAATTGTGCAGCTCATTCTTCTTTAAAAAAATGTAATTACATTTCTAGCACCTCTGATGCAGGCAAAAGAAAAGAAAAAAAGGAAAATGTAAATCCCAGGTGGTTTTGGTGTTTTTTCCCTTAAAGAAGGGGAAAATAAGAAGCATGTGCCTTTTTAAAAGAAAAGACTCTCTGAGTTTTGGTACCTTAATCATGACTCCTGAAGACCTGAGAGTAGCATTACTAAGTGGGTTAGTTGTACCAGTATCTCAGATCATTAGAGATAGAAACTGAAAACTAATTAGGAGTCGATGTTGTTTTTTGCTCCAATGTTCGACTCAGCTGGTTGGAGCGATACCAGCCTGTTTAATTTCCTCTCCTCCTGCCTGTCAGTTCCACTGCCTGTTTTTCATATTCGCAGCAGAAAGCTCCTGGGTTTGTGGCGTATTTCAGGGAGGGAAGTCCTCTATCAATATCTAGTGATTCTTCATCTTAGTTTAAATAAAATGAATAGGATATTGCAAATTTATTTTTGCAGGTATGTAAACATAGGGGAGCCATTGTGATCCAGGTAGCCAGCTGGGGCTGTTCCCTGTGGTTGTGGTTCATTATCCCACTCTTTCCAGTCCCTTTTTCTCCCCTTGCTCTTTCCTTCCCTTAGACATGCTATCTTTTCCCCTACTCTCCCCTGCAATGTTGTATTTCTCATGCTGCCTGTGCTGGCCATGCCCTTTTTCCCCCAATGCTTCCTCTCCTGCAGCCGTGGCTTCACGCTGCATTGAGTGTGTCCCTTTCCATCTCTGCTCTTCTGTTCTGCTCCTTCTCTCCTGTACCTCCCAGTTTTTCCTCTCTGCCTTTGTCTCCCGCTGCCTCATTCTTCTGTCTCCCAAAGGCTGCTTTCCCAAGAGGAGCCAAGGCGAATTTATCTGCCATTTAATTGCCTGATGTGTTCATTGCCTGCGCTTGCTGTTTGCAAATAGGCCCGCCTGAAGGTCCCTGGGGGAGGCAAGGTTGTGTGGCGATGGGGGAGGCGGACGGATGGGCTGGCAGCAGCTCAACCAGAAGGCGGCTTCCTGGGAAACAAAACACCTGCCAGCAACACCTGTGCTCATCAACGTCTGCTGCCATCCTTGGTCGGGCCCCAGCACTGGGAGAATGGATGTGTCTGTTCCATGGCATCAAACCAAGGCCGCTCTCTAGTACGTGTGCAAGCTTCTAACCAGCACTTACAGCGAGTTCAGGTGGAGAGATGCAAGCCAAGAGGCACACACCTCCGTCATTAAGGATACGGGCACGCTGTGAATCCTCCTTTCAGCCCAGTAGTTTCTGCTCCCATGGGCCATGTCCCTGCACCTCCCTGTGGGATGGGTGGGTTGCACAGAGGTGTGGATGAGGGAGGACTGTGACTTTGCCTTGTTCTGGAACTTTTCACTCCAGAATTTCAAAGGACTTGGTCAGATTACCTAGCTCCAACTATTACTGCCTCCCACGAAGGCAAGTAAGGCTCCCTCTTTCCTAACAGACACCAGAAAGTCATTGACTCATCCAAGGTCATTGCAATGATTTCCATTTGCAGTTAAGATGAAATCCATGTATTGTGTTTCTAGCCTGCAGATTCTGTCTTCTTTTCCCAAAGGGATTTAAAGGGTCACTATGGTATGAATAGCAGCAGACCCACTGAAGGGATGTCTTTGCAGAAATCCCGCCTATGAGTTGAGCTGGTTTGGATTTAACACCACCGAGTTGATTAAAGAATATGAAAAGATTAAACATCAAAACAATTGACCTTGCCAGGGAGGCATAACCAAGGATTTTTGCACTGAGCATGGTGGAGACATCTTCCCCTTTGCCCATATTTGTGCACAGTTACCCAACTTGTTTGCCATAGAAAGAAAACTGCAAGCTACACCCCTCTACAGACACCCCAGAGGCTTCACTTCATCTCAGTGTAACAGCTGGGTGAAAGCCCTAGGCTCCGGAGGCTTTGCCAATTAATAGACCTTTTCTCCTCTCTTTAAACCCCTCATGCGACTTCTTAAGCTTAAGGCAGCAAAGCACTCGTGGGAAGAGCCGGCCGCTCGCTAGCACCAGTCACACTGATTGCTGCTGCTTTCCTAACGCTGTCCGCGCTGACCCTTGCTGCTAGCAGAATGACACAAATGGTTGTTAATGGAATAGAAACAGATTACAGTGTGAGTGTGGGAGAGAGCATTATGTCTGCTTCACCTGATCAGACATGAGCAGTAAAGGAGTAAGTTAAAACTGAATAATAATGCAGAAGAAACACGGACCAAATCTGAATTAGCCAAGGCAAGAGCTGGCCAGTTGTCTTCGCAGCTTTTGTGAAGCAATTTCATTATTTCCTCTGTAGCATCTCGCTAATGGCACTGCAGATGTGCTCAATTAATATGGGCATGGGCCTTTCTGGTGGGTAGGGCTGCACACTCAAATTCATATCCTTGATTGGTTCTGCTGGGTTTTAGGTGCATGTATTCAACATAAGAAATAGTCTGTCTGGTTTTTACTATCTCCCTTTCTCAGGCTCCCTTGCTGTCCTTAAAGTCCTTGAGCTTCCTCTGCTTTGTTCCTCTGTTCTCTTTCTCTCGCCATGCAGGAGGTGGCATGAACTCAATGTGGGCATTAAGCTGTAGCAGTGATAGCCATCCCACAAAAGGAAACAGCGACACAGAGAATAAGAAATCCTGAGCTGCATGTTATTGTCACTTGGATGTGGAAGCCGTGGGTCACTTCCACTGGAGTTTTGGGGCCAGATCCCACAGAAATCTGTCAGAACGGTTCAGAGCCCTTTCTGCTGGTAAGTGGACTATTCTTTGTGTCTTTCTGGAAGAGAAGGGGTACAACCTCATCATTAAGGGAATTAGTTTATCTCTGAGAGCCACTGAATGGGAGCCCCAGCTGTAGAACAGATACACCCCATGGCGTTCAGATGGTGTCAGTGCACACGCTGTTACCCCAGAGCCGTCTGGGATGTGGCTTTGTGCTTGATGAATACGTGGAAAGGATATTGGACACCATGGAGGTGATGGCTTTGGTAGATGCTGTTTGTCCTTCCTCTTCCTTGTGGGGATTAGGGGTTTTCTGAGCATTGCCAACATCGGTCCCTGTTATGAGGCACTCCGCACTTGTCACTCCACTCTTATCACTCAGCACTTGTCACTCCTTGTTTGCCACTCTGTCCATCGCGGTGTCATTCCTTTGCACCCCCTGGCAGGAAGTTAGGAGGTTTTCCTTTGGCAGATACTTTCCGTGCTGGCTCCCTGGAGAGCAGTGATCCTTCTGTGCATCTGTATGCACTCACCTCCCATTGCCCAGAGCCTGCCTGTCTTTTTGGAGGATGGACTTCTGTGTGCTCAGGACACCGGTTGTGCACTGGGGTACGTGTCAAGTGTGCTACTGAAAGCTGTGTGATTCACTTTGGATCAAGGTCTGCAAAGTCAGGGGATTACTGGCTACCAGAGCACCCTGTGTTGAACCGAGAAAGACGTCAGTGCAGTTGGTCCAGAGAAGTTCTGCTGCTGGACACAAGAAAGCCTTTGAAAGAGGTTTGCTGAGGGGTCACAGGAAAAACTGGACAACACAGACATGTTTGTCACAGGAGCATGTCCCAGTATCACAGCTTTTCTTGGAGCCTGGTTTATTGAATCACTGTGAAAGTACAATATTCCTTGGGCCTTCCCATTGCTCCTGTGCATTCAGAGCCTGGTGCATGTGAGATAGGGTCCTCTGCCAGTCCTATTGCAGTGCCTGCCCTTACCAGAAAATGCCTCCTACTCATGCCAAGCAAACCTCTTCCAAGGCAGGAGTCTCACTGATTGATTGGTGTCTCATTGATTGATTGATGTCTCATTGACTGATTAATGGCACATTATCTGATTGATTACAACCAGCAAAGAGGCCCCAGCCGTGGCTAAGGGCATTGTAGCCCAGCTAAGGGGTACAACCTTCCTGTCCGATCACAGATGGCAATGGTTTCATGGTTGTGGCTTAGATAAAACCTAAGGGGTACAACCTTCTGGTTCGATCACAGATGTCAATGGTTTCATGGTTGTGGCTTAGATAAAACCCATCCCTCTGGATGCTCAGGGACAGTTTTGGGAACACCTGTGGTGGCCACCATGTGAGAGGAAGGGCCAGAGCCTTTCCAAGTGTTTTATCGTGCTCTCACCATGCCTGGCCCCTCGTGGAGGCAGGGCCCTGACAGCTTCATATTCATCGTCTTGCAGAAAGGAGGTTAATGAGAGGAAGGTGGATGTTTGCAAGGCCTCAAGAAACAATTAGGGATTTTCTTAGCCCTGTTTAGGTGTTAAAAGAAATTAAGTTTAGGGCAAGTTTGTGAAAGGACCGGTAGCTATTTCAGTGAGCAGTGGTACTGTATATATTCTCAATATTCTTCCTCTACTGAGCATTAACCAAGATATAGGAAGGAATGAAGGAATAACATATTATTATGTTATAATAGTTATAAAACAGGCCCATGGGAAGCTCCTCTTCACTTTGTGTTAATCATGGTGGTCATTTTGCTTCGTCTAGCTCCGAGGCTGACTGGGAGGCTGTTTTGGCACCGAATGTTGTTGCCCTGGCATTGATGGTATGGAAGGTTTTAGGAGACAGGCACCATCAAGCTTTGCATTCGCTTTCATTTGGATTCACTTTTTGTTGGACACAGGAAAATACAGTGGCTTTTGGTCCTGGATAAAGATGAGAAGAGTTGATCTGCCACTTTGCTCTGTGTGTTAAGACATCCAAAATTCCAGTGTTGTGAGAGCTGATTTGGATTTCTGGCAGCACAACACAGGAATTAGATAACTTGTTCTTCTTCCTAATGCAATTAGATAATTTTGTGCTGTTTCCCCAACCTCTTCTTGTGTGCCTTAGGTGACAAGTCTGTGTGTCTGGGACAGGTTTAATGCCTGCCCGCCCACAGGTTCCTCTTAAGCTGTCATTCTACACTGTCATTTTGTCAGAGTTCCCACCTGAGACTGTGACTGCTGTGCTGTGCACCGAGTCCTCCTTGCAGCTCGAACTGCTCCCAGCATCGCTGCTTTCCCTGGTTTTTTAATGACAATTAAAACAAATGTTAGAGGTTACTGAGAAGAGGCTGTAAGGGCGGTTAGGGTTAGGGCCCCGACCAATTAGGTTGAACCTTGAGGGAATCTGCCTGTGATAAACTTGCTTCTACAGCGAGGGAGGGATGTGTCCCCAAAGACAAGAGCTGTTCCCACGCTGGAGATCTATGTGTAACACTGCAGAGAGGAGGGGGAGGATGTTTCCTTTGACCTGCCTGTCTTGCCATTTCAACACAACCAAAACTCCTCTCTGCAGGTGATCCGCCAAATCCTCAGCAAGTGAAATTTAGAAGCAATAATTCACCAAGCTCTGTTTTCCTGAAGGTTATCAAAGTGAAAATATCACTGGGAAATACTGTCCTAATTGTACATGAAGGTGGTCAGATTAATCACATTTTAAAAAGCCTTCCAGTCTGAAAAGCAATAGTAGTCCTTCTTAGATGGACTGCATAATTCTGTATGCCCTGTAGTGATTCTGCTGGATAATTTACACTTTCTCTGAGGGTTAGCCTAGCTGATCTGGGGAACTTTACACTGGGAGCAGGAGGGAATTACCTGAGCTGCAGAACGGAGCTGTGCTCTAGTGCCCTTGGCTGCTTTTTCCATAAGGCATCACTTTTGGCAAAGCGTTTGCCAGGATGCCATCTCTCACATCTTGCCATGGTGCTGAGCAGCCCTCCTCTTCATACAGGAACACCACATCATCCGGGAACACAGCTTGTGTTGCACTCAGTTTTGTGCCTAAGGCCAAAGTCCCAGGAAAGAATTTTCAAATAGGCCTAAAATGCAGTAGCCACATCAGCTCTGCTGCCGTGCTGTGCCTGTGCAACGCCATCTCTGTTCCCCTCACAGGAATCTGGGAGGTGCGAGTGCACTGAAGGATGGAGACACCACAACTAATGCTGGTTTCTTTGAGAAGTAGCTGGAACTTGTGGCTTTGTTTCCATTACTGAGTTGCTTATTTACAAGGATAAAAGTCAACTATTTCTGACCTTTTCTTCCACAGATAGCCTGAAATGCTCTTTTCCAAGAAGAAGCTCACCCCTTTCTCTCTGAAGAAGCTCTTACTCTGATTATCCCTTGTAATGGAGGCTCCGTATGGGACTGCTATGAAGACCACTCAACAGTTCCAGAGCTGTGGTTGTCTGCAGACAGCATTAGCTCCTGATTTCCTTCAGAGTGCGGTTCAAAGCAATGGATTTGATGTATACAGTGGTACCTGACCTGAGCCCAGGGTGCATTGGAGGCTGTCTTTTGTGCAGTGCATTTCCCTGCTGCTTACAGCTGGGGGCAGGCTGTTACCAAAGCATCTTACTGGATAAGGTGAGCCCGCTCCTCACCTTTGCAATAACATGTTGAGGTTTAAACACTGCAGCATTTACTCAGCTTTAGACTTTGTCTTACAGGGGAGGCTGAATGAGATCAGCTCCAGTGGGACTGGCTATTGGAGGGTTGGGCTAGAAAGAAGCTAAGTGTAGTCGTCTGATTGTTTGTAACCTCCATAGCAACCCTTACATTTTGACTGTAACCAGAAAAGTGATGATCTGACAAGGGAGTTTGACTTCTGACTCCGTCTCCAGATCTAAGAGATTCTGGAGAAGTAAGGAGACCGTTTCTGGTTATTCATGAGTAGTTCACATGAGGCTAATTACCATTGGTTGTTTTGTTCCAAACTGAAAAGGATTGAGCCTCTTTGATGTTGCTGGAATCTTCCTATCTTGTAGTTCTCTTCAAGTGTTAATTTTAGTTGTCTTTACATTGAGCACAACAATTTGGTGACCTCTTTCATTTCCATCGCCCATTTCAAGGGAAGATACGACCCTGCCCAACTGCTTCAGTTGCAGTCACTGCTATGCAGCGTTGTCCCACGTTAAAACTTCTGTGGTAGAACAACCAGTAAATCTACGTGACTTTCTGCTGTTGCTGAAGTTGTTGTTTAGGCTGTAACTTAATGTTTCTGCTCCCCCAGCAACCTTTGGCTAACCAGTGTTGCTGGCTATTTAAAGGAAATGGTCGAGAGTTTTAATTTTTACAGAATTTTAGTGCCTGGCAATGATGTCAGGCAGACAGACATAGAAATGTGAGTGCTCTCTCTTGTTTGGACAGGTACAGCGTAAGCAAGACACCATAAGCTCCTTCCACACATGGCCAGTTTGCCTGAGTCCTGAACCAGGCGGATCTCTGCCAAGTGGGACAAGACGCCTTAGCCCCATGGTCCATTCAAAGTGCTGTTGACACATGTGTAAAGACGAGCTGATTGCCTGTTTCCAGTGGTGTAGCAGCTGTCCAGTAAAAGGTGGGTGAGACCATCAATCAGTTTTGGGTAATAAATGTCCATCAGACCTTTAGTCCAACACTCATCTCTGTCAGCCTAAAATCAGGAGCACACATGCGAAGCCCCTATATCGCAGCCCTCTGAGACTTGTCTCCCAGCCGACCTCCAGGCTCTTACAGAGTTCCCTTGTCACCTTTTGCTGTCTTGGAAATCTGTATTTCTACTAATTAGCCAGCTATTGGAAAACATGGCTGGACTCTGCTGGTGGCAGAATTAGGCTGGCTTTGCCCAGTTTGTCATTGTCCTGCATGGCTCCAGAGACGGGAATTTGCTGTTGCCTGCTTATCTGGTAGCAGGACGCTGAGGAACTTACAGCTCATCTTTTATATACTTAGAAAGGACTGTCAAGATAATGCAGCATTGTCTCCCACTCCCTTTTTTCTTATTTTATGTAGAATTAGAGCCCACAGATGTGAGGAAAGGTAGTCATGACTGCAGCCAAGGGATTGTGCAAGTTTTCCTCCCACAGCGGTGTCGGTGCAACTCAGCCTCGTTACTTTATTTTTCCCCCAAATGTGGGCTCCCACGCTTTGTGCTAAAGCCCCTTTACAAAACCAGTTTTCAAACACCTTCTAGGTTCTGACATGTAACAGCTCCCATAGGCACTCTCAGTTAATGTTCATCTTTGCGCCTCTGCACCCCCTCATTCCTAGACCTGGATGTTTGCTAAAAGACAGCTCTAACCCTAGCAGAATGTGTAACAGCAGCTCCCAGCTCGGTTTGTTGAGCCAGGACAGCAAATGGAACTGCTCAGCCTGGTTCATACTTGTGGTGGAGGCAGCAGAGACAATTCTCTTAGGACAGAACAGGCAGCCTTTGATCTCGGCCCGTTTCACTGATAACCGACCTGCTCTTGGCCTGTGGTCCTTGCTGCCCCCTTGGGATCTCATCCTGCAGACACTTTGCCTGCAAAAGGAGACCACGGAGAGGTGATCTAACTGAAATAGTCTTGCAAGCAAGTCTGGGAGAAGCAACAGCAAGCATTTCAAAGCTCCTTGTTGAAGTGACCTTGCTGCACTTTAAGACGTGCGAATGCAATGGACTAGAACAACAGCATGGTTACAGGTATCTCCTCGCTCTTTGTCCAGCCAAGCCTTGTAATTCCTCTTTGTTAACTAACTATAACCAGATGAAATACGAGGACTTCTGTGAAAAGCAGTTACTGTAGCAGAGAAGATGACTTAGCAAGGGAAAGTTTCTGCAGTGTTATTAAAAACAGACTTTGTTCTTAAGTGAGAACATGAAAGCTACAACATAATTCTTCTGGTCTGATTAAGCTGCAGGTGTGGTGACAGCGCCGGGTAGTAATGATCATTTAACACCTTGCTAGTCCTCAGACACCCATTCAAAATTCAAGCTGTGTTTTACCAGGTGATGTACACGCAGGCAGTGGTGTGCCCGACTTCCAAGGCAGTAGTGTTACCTCGAGTGCTGGCTTTAAATGTTAAGGGAATTGTGTATCTCTATTTAGGGATACATTGAGTACCTACCACTGTGGCATTTCTGGAACTGCAGTCGGTGTTAATCAGGAGACCGTTATTAAACAGCCACAAATCGCAGGCTCGGGGAAGCAACCTTTGACTCGGCTTTGCTTCCAGCTTGCTTGCCTCTGTTTACCAAGGCTCACTCCCTGTCTGAAGCCATGCAGACACACAGAGGTATCTCGCACAGAATCACAAGCAGAAACTAAACATGTCATTTCAATATCTAAGGACTGCCGCTTCCTAAGCAGCAAGCTGAGAGATTGAGAGAACAAGCAGCAGAAGCAGGGAGAGAGAGATGAAAGGATGGGAAAGGGAAAAAACCAAGGAGGGGTACGGGTTAAAAGAGAATGGATAATCACATAGAGGAGGAAGCAAAACAGAAGCTCGAATGTTTAAATGAGGCAGGGAGAGAAGGATGGATGAGGAAAGATTAGAAGGTGAAAGAATCAGAATGAAAAATTTACATAGGTAAAATTGAAATTGAAAAGCATCCAACAAAAGGAGAGTTTCATTAAAAAGAGAGAAGGGAATTATTGCAAGGCAGGCCCAGCAATTAGCATCTGCTGCAAAGAAAGCCCATGACTGCAATACTGCAAAGAGAACAACGAGGTGATAAATGGCCAAGAATTTGCACCGCTTCTCATTAACGCTGAGATGCTAATGGCTGCCTTCCTCCGATCTCCTCTTTCCTTGGGTACCCTTTCTTTTTGAAATACTCAACTTCAAATACAAAACTGAGGCCGTTTCACCAACAGGGACTACATCCCCGCTGTGCGGAGTTTTCAGGTTGAGTTGGCTGTTCCAGGCAAGTCGGAGTCTTTATCAGCCAGCACCAGGCTCCTCCTTTAACGGATGTTATCTGCTTTCCTATAATTATTATTATTGTTATTATCACTCCCAGCACTTTGTTCTAGAAGTTCATTCAGACCTGGATCGTGGTCAAATTCAACTGTGATAACCATTGTCAAAAAATCTTCAAGCAGTAATAAGCAAAGGACATAATGTGATTCCTCAGACCAACCAAAAAATTATTTGAAAAATGTACTTTTCATCGGGAAACTTCCATTTACCAAAGCTGTTCCTGGAAATTTTTGAATCAACCGAGGACACAGGACTGTCTTGCAAAGGCTGCTCTGCCCTAGACTTGCAACCTCATAGGATCCCAGTCTTTGTTATGTGGCTGCAGTCCATGAACAGGGGGAGCAGCTCCTCATATGGTAGCAGATGCAGAGCCCTGAACCTACCAAAATACCCGTGTGCACGTATTTTAGGAGGAGGATGTGTTGTCTGTCTCTCGTTAACTTTCTTTCCTTCACTGCTGTATTTTCTCGTTAAGTCTCTGTGGTTGCTAGGCCTCTGCTCTTTTCGGTTCCTGCTGCAGCCCCCCCCCAGCATTGCCAAACAAGGCCTCGGGTTCAGTTTTCCAAAGCACAAACTTGACTAGCCAGATCTCCACAGGGAACAAAGTCACATAGATTTCTGTGACAAAACCCATTGATCTGACAGGGACTGAGATAAATCTGCCTCCAAAAGTTAAAGCAATAGAAATCCGGATCCGCAATGCAAGATTTCGGCGACAAAAACAGGGAGCTGACAGGGACTCAGACAAATCCATCCATGCTGTGTGACTATGCATCCGTTCCACACACAACTGCCTGCTTAAAGAGATAGTGATGAGAGATCCCCACACAGCATCTAACACGGCATCAGCATTTGTTAGGAGATTAGTGTCGGGAGGGAGAAATACCCAATTAAAGAGGTATTACACTACCATTGGGGGATTGGGAGTAAGTAGCAATAATCATGCCAGCCACTGCCACAATAACAGTGCTGTGCAGGGGAAAAATGGAATGCAAAAGAGTCTGAAGAAGAAAGAGAAAGCAAAGCCTATTCACGGGTCTGGAACTGTAGCAATGAAATCGTTCAGAAGAAGATAACCAGCTCAGACTCCAATTTAAAAATGTCTGGGATCAGGACAAAAAGCAGTCTCGACAGCAAACTGGCAGCGGCATCATTCCAGGTCCACAGGTTCCTGCCCAGCAGCAGCAGTGACTGCAGAGTGACAGGCTATCGCCCCTCAGCACAGACACCAGAGCCTGAGGAAGGCCTTCCTGGAGCAGACTGGTGGCCCATCTGGTCAAGTATTGTCTCCCAGCCAGCACAAGGACCTGCTCTGCAGGGGGAGCCTATGAGCTGTGGCACTTTGGGCTGTTTTCCTGCAGCATTCGGTAATGTTGGGTCAGGGGTGCTGGAGGACACAGCCCTGCCCAGTTCTCATTATCCACTTGGGGATCTGTTCTTGAATTTGTCCAGTAACTTCTGAACCTGATGATACCACATACCTCCTTTGCAGGCTGGATGGTGACTGTCATTAATAAAAAAGAAGGAAGGATTAAGAAGGAAAACTGTGGCTGGAATAGTAGCCTCATGCATGGAAACCTCACTCCATTTCCTGCTGTGTTGTAGGCAAGATGCTGAGGGTGAGGCTTTCAGATCCTTCAAGATTACAACTGTCAGAAACAAACAGTGTCTAATTCGCATTGAAATCAATCAAAAGGAAATAGACTCCTCAGGGCTTTTCAATTCAGAGGTTTGGATTGCAGTTATGCATTTCATGTGCTTGAAAAGTGTATCAGCCAACCCTGCAGCCGTAGGTTGCTTAAGGACCTTTAAAAACCTGCCTTTAGTCTCTGTGCCCTAACTTCCAAGTTCTAAAGAGAGGATTAGAGCTGCCCATCTCCGGGAGGTGCGATAAGGAGAAACACATCAGAGACCATGCAGGGTTCATCTGCTAAGGCAAGGGAAGGACACGTAAGGGCCTGAGCCATCTAATGAAGGCAGAGAGCTGTCAGAGGTTCACATTTGGCAGAGGCACCCAGCTGAAGATGAGACATTAAACGGTCAAATGAGCTCTCTATACACTCACAGAGAAGCCCTGCACACATGATTGGGGCGTAGCTGGGGGGGGAAGGAGTTGTGAACAGTCAACTGCAGCCCCAGAGGTACTGCAGACAACTTCCTGAGTCCTAAATGTACCAGCTACGCTGAACCACCACTTGACAACTGCCTGATGTGAGATGGGCTGTTTCACCTCGCCGTGCTCCCCAACTAAACGGAGTGCATGGGGGCTATGTGGGCTTTCCAGACGCCTGCAATGCCCACGTCAGCTTCTGCGTTAGTGCTGGCTGGCCTGAGACCTCTGAGGTTGCATGAAGCCAGTGACAGAGGACTGCCATGTTAGTCAAGGTGCTGACTCCACATCCTCCACCGATGAAGCCCTGGCCACGGCCATTACAAACACTGGCACTAACCAGAAAACCCTTGTTTGCATATACTTGCTTTGGAACATGTCAGGGAAACGCTGCCTGCGCGGTGGCAGGAGAAGCTGCTCTTGGATTTCTCTCTGACTGCCCCCAGTAGGGGTTTATCTTGCTTTCTCACTTTCAGTTCTATTCACCAACCGTTCCAACTGCCCGTCTGGTTTCAAGTTGCTCATCAGTTTTCTTGCCTACGGATGTGAAAAAGCAAAGGCACTTCATGTGCTGAAGCAGTTTTTCCTGGAAGGGATCAAGCAGTGCTGCAGCCAGGTCCTGTATTTACAGCTTTGAGCACAACCTCAGCATCCCGTTGTTGTCACTGCAAGCACCAATCTTTTCAGGTGGCACAATGAGAACAGCTTTGCTGTGGTGATTTGCCTTGTAGGGAGATACAGCACAGGTTAAGGCAGCGTAACCCACAGACCCGAACACTCGTTTGGGATGAGCGTCACACTTTTGGCTTGCCAGATGCTTGCTGAGCCTGGACCAAATTGCTGAATGAGTGCTAGTTTTTCACTTTAGTCTTTCTGGCAGGTTTCCATGCTAACTGATTTAAGCAACTTAAACTCAGACAGAGCTAATGACTGCACAGAAATGCAACTGATGCACATGCAACTGAGAGGCAGTGGCATCATGTGTCAGAAAGGGACCTTCTGCTAATGCAGGCTACAGGTGAGTCCTGCTTCGGCTTGGAAGGCCTGGAACTGTGGTTTAGTATCTACTGCAGGTATATATGATTTAACTGTTAATAGAACCTCTCTGGTACATTTCCTTACAGTGTCATTTAGTGCTTAGAAAAAGCAATGTCACCACAGAGCCGTTCTGCTGCAACAGCTCACAAATAAAATGACTGTGGATTCGGAGGATTAACATAACGGGTAAACAACAGGGAAGCCAAGAGCAAGTTGTAAGACCCGGTGTGACCTGGGGCTGCGTTATGCATTGCATGGACACAACAGCCCAAAGTAGCAGCTCCTTTGGTCCTGCACAGGGCTGTCCTGGGGAGGGATGTGCTTCTCTGCCCCATGGGCCTTGCCGTGCTGGCCCTTTAAATTCGGCAGTGCAAGGCAGCTGGAGGCCTTAAGTAGCCACTTGGCAAGTGGCTCCTGTTTGCTTTGTGCCCTCCTGTTGCTGGTAAGCAATTTTAGCTGCTTCCATACTCCCCTCTAATTGCTCTGAAAGAGATGGTCCTTTGTTTCTGTGGTCTTTCTTGTTTTGTATTGGGGTTTTTTGACTTAGGTCATGAATAACGTAGAACAAAAACTGATGCAGAGCCTGAAGCTCTGAAGTTCCCCAGCCTGTAGGTGATGTGCTCTGCTAAGGGGGATGTGTGCTTTAACCCCTTGGGATTGTAGGGGTCTGGTTAGTATCAGAAGTGCTATTCTGGCAATCTATCTGCCCCTCACCCAGGTTAAAGTGAAAGGACTTCCCAAAACATCCTAATATTTGCCATGTTTATAATGTTCCCTATTAATTAAGAATGTTCTTCATAGTTACAGCATATTTGTCTCATATCGTCAAGCTTCTTAATTTGTGATAACTGGCACCTCTGTAATGATAAGAATATAACTGTATTTCACAGCGTCGGTCACCCCAGCAGCCAAAAGCTCTAAGTTGTGGTTTTAACTCTCACAAATGTGTTTAATCATCTACTCACGGTCTGAGCTGTGGAGATGCCAGTTCTGCTTCACCTGTAAGACAGAGGCGCTGAGTGTCTTGAGAGGGCTACGAGGTTTTAGAGCTGTGTAAAACGTCATTATTATTGTGTAAAACATCGGTATTATTGCTATGTTTATGGAGAAGAAAACGTGTGTTTGCGGCAATCAACAAAACAGTATTTCCCAGCTTTGAATGTGATGTAGAGAAAGAGCTATATTGTTCAGCTACCTTGTAATGCTGAAATCTAGGGTGTTCTTCCAGTTGTATCACAGCAGCAAAATGCGTCTCCTGAAACACTGGGCATGCCGGCCAGTTTGGGTGTAAATAAGCATGTGCATCGTTAGCATTTTGGGAGCACAGCAAAGCCATTCGTTCAAGTGCCATCCTGAGCCATCACTTCCCAGGAGGAGCTGCCTGGGTGTCTCTCTGGGTGCTCTGGAAATGCTCGCTATTTAATTTGGCTGTGAAGAGCTGGAGCAGTCCTGTGGGCTGCTTTCTGAAGAGAGGTTAAGCTGTGCTTCAGGTAGCAGTGTGCCCTGAGAACAGAAAGCAATTTGCTGAGGGTTTCATTGCAATATTAATCTGGAGTGGGTGTTTGCATCGAAACACTGTAAGCTAGGCCTCCTAAAATCAAGGTACTGACTTAAAATCTCTGATATTTACACACATACACATTTATGGAAACCCAAAAAAGTAAATATGTTGAGGTTTTTGAGTACTCTGGGGGCTTTGTATGCTTTCCTTTTCAGTGAAGTATGCTAGAAAATCTATTTTAAAGCTAAATTCTCATTCAGTTATGCCATCCAGATAGCGGAGCTTTAGTGCAAGGCTCAGATGTGGTTAGGTCTCTGATAAAATAGGTGAGATCTGACAGTGCCATTTTAGGGAACTGGCTCGGATTTTTCTCTCGTGCTTCTTTCCTCCCCAGTGAACTTCGTGTAATTAAGAACCAGTGCAGTGGGTGCACAGTCTGACTGCCATGGCTATTTGGCTGTACCCTAAAAATAAACACCTGCAGAAGCGTATTATTCTGCCTGGCAGGCTGCTCTGTCTGAGGGAGGGAGCACTTTTAGGGGCAGCAGATGAGCTGTGCTATTTTAATGGGTTTTTTTTGCTGAGGCTCTGTGATAAGGCTGTGGAGGCCACTGCCATAAGCAGCATCCTCTCCTGTGCTCCAGAGGGGTGGGGTTTTATGCAGGAAACGGTGGCTTTTTCAACAAGCAAAGAAAACTGTTCTTGCCCCATTACCAGTGGGTGTAAATATAAAGGCCCTACAGCAACAGAACACATGAGGACCCACTCTTTTCATTCCACATGTGAGACCCACAGCGTTTGGGAACGTGAGTTAGTTGTGTCGCGGTCAAGAATTAAAGCAAACATGGAAATGTGTAGTACTGTGCAATCTGTAACCTCCTCGCTTCTCCCACCCCCTTCGCTCAAGTCTGAGCACTGATCACAGCAAAGTACTTCTATGTTGTTCCCTTTGCTTATGCTGTCAAACCTTCCATATCCCAAGCCCTGTATCCCACAGCAGCACCCTGCTGGAGCTGGTGAAGAGCATCGGTGCACACAGCCACCAGAGACACTCGGCAACATCTCCATTGGAAGCTCTGTTAGGAGGCATGAAGAGGGAAAAGCATTGGATTTACTTCAGCATCACGGTGCTGGTACGGCTGACTGTGTTTCTTGGTGTTTGTACGCATTAGAAAATGCGATCTTTGTACGTTTGTATTGATTTTGTCTCGGTGTCAGTGATTAATGGAATTTCCATCCCAAAATGTCAGATCTGCTTACAAACCTGGAATTTCCCCCTTGCGTGCTGCCGTTCCTCCAGTCCCTGGGGAGGACTGGTGGGAGAGGAGACTGCAGCTGAAAGGTGTCAAGGACCACACCACCACCAGATGTGGCTGCATTAACCAATCAAGTTCCTTATTATTACCTCTCCCTGTGATACCATTCTGCATCTGCTAAGTGGGGGAGCACCTGTGTTAAATTTTTTGTAGAGATTATAGAAAGGGGTTTCTTACTTCATTTAATTTAATGCCTAACGAGCTGTGCATGGGGATAGTATCCAACTATAGACAAAGCCTGTTAGGACTACGCTGCTTGGAGACTGAAGTATTTAATAGCTCAGAGGAACATATGTAAATGCTGTCTTTATTTCTGAAGGGCTGGGTTTCATTTCTTGGGCAGGGAGGCGATGACTTTCTAATCACTGCTCCAACAAAAGGCGGTGCAACAGCAATACCTCAGCTGCATAGCTGGTGCCTGCCCCTGCTCATCTGGGAGCTGAACTGGAGTCTCTGCTGGTCTATTCCTCTGTGTAAAACTGCAGGAAGCTGCAGTTCAGCAGTGGGTTATAGGTTTTAGCTCAAGGCATCGGAACCAAAAGCCTTGTTTTCCTATCACTTGCCTAAAACGCCCTTCTTTTTAAGTTCAAGCTCAGAGCTGTATGGCACTGAGCTGACCGCCACCTTCCTGGAGCTCAAGGTAAACTGAGGAACCTCAGTGTTTCTGTGGGCTGTCTTAAACACCCACTGGAGTGGAAAAATAAACACAGCGTGCGTTACTACTCTGCCTGTGAGTCTCTGAGCAGCCAGAGGTCTTGCAGCTAAATTGCTGTTGAAGCTGAGTGCTGCTAAGGGCTGGGCTGGCTCTGGAGCGAGCGATTCTCCAAGCACCATGTGGGACACTGAGAAAGGAAAACCAGCTGTTAACAAATGACATTTTTCCTGATGCAAGGGAGAAATTGGAGGGAAATAAACTCCCATGAACAAGGGAATTTGGGATTCTTTTCCCTCTGAAGCAGAGAGAATTTCTGGGATACGGGTTGAGAGAGCCAATCAATAAATAAAATGATTGAAGATTAAATTGAATGCGTTTTGCCTTTGCTCGTCAGAAATCAGGAATGGGCTGTGGCTCGGTTTGCCTGCTGCTGACACAGGCATTGCTGTCTACCAGCAGCTCTGTGGTGGTGGACAGTGCTAATGTGAGGACAGGGCGCGATGCACACCCAGCTCTGTCCCGCACTTGGGTGCACTGCTCTGAGGTACAGCCTATACTGCTCTGTCCCTGGTTTTGTCTGTGGGTCCCAGGGAGAAATGTTGAGGTGCTGAGTTAACAGCCTGCATCTGAGGCTGTGTCCTCATGGATATTTTCTCATTAACGGATCACAGAATCCCAGAATATGAGGAGTGGGAAAGGATCTGGAAAGCTCCCCCAGTGCAACCCCTGCCACAGCAGGATCACCAGAGCAGTCACACAGGAACACGGCCAGGGCTTTGGGTGTCTCCACACAAGGACACTCCACAACCTCTCTGGGCAGCCTGGGCCATGCTCTGCCACCCCCACACTGACAAAGTTTGTCCTCATGTTCAGCTTGAACCTCCTGTGCTCCAGCTTGGGACCGTTGCCCCTTGTCCTGGCATTGGCCATCCCAGAGCAGAGCCTGGCTCCTTCCTCCTGACACTGCCCTTTCCCAATGGATCCCCAGGAATGAGGGCACCCCTCAGTCTCCTCTGCTCCAAGCTCAAGAGCCCCAGCTCCCTCAGCCGCTCCTCAGCAGGAGATGCTCCACTCCCTTGATCATCTTTGTGGCCCTGCTGGACTCTTTCAAGCAGTTCCTGTCCTTCTTGACCTGAAGCCCACAGCAGAACACAATATTCCAATGACAAACTTGTTTCGTGGTAGGCTCACACATGCTGATGTGCACCCCATAAATGACTGTACTGTTTGTGTACCCCCAGAGGATGGATGTGTATCATTGACCTGTGGGTGTTTACACCTGTGGGTGTAAACTACGCTGTTGGTTTCACCCAAAAATATTCATTTTAGATGCATCTTGTGAGAATGAAGAGGCAACGCTGGAAATATTTATGTGATAATTGTTCATGGAGGACCAGTATCTGAACATGTCGGAAATTAATTTGGTGGATTGTGTATGGGATTAGTCTGGATGCTGATGCTATCTTGATGAGCACTTTCCTGCACTCTTACTGATCTGTCTTCATGTGGAATATGCAACAACTGTAATGTTGAGTTAATGAAGGCTGGCTTTTTTGTGGAGGACATATATATAATTGCAGGGAAATAAAACATCTGTGCAATATATATTGCATATCTGTATCTGTCCTTAATTGTTACAGTTCTTCCCTTTGGATTTTCAGAACTGAAGACTGTGGAGTGTTATGGAGTCTTTATTGCTTCTAACATCCTGGCTTGATGTTTGGCAATAGCGGGCTATATAACATCCCTGATGTGACTTTGCTTTCTGTGCGCTGCAGCTTTAAATTTCTAAAAAGTCCCAGCAGCATCTTAAAATAAAGAGCGAGTGCAGACTCCACTTCCTGGAGCCTTCGCTTTTGTTCTCTCTTGGTTTTAGTCTAAAATAAGTCATTCAGCATTAAAACCTATTTCTGTTCTTTGTGGGTGGAAAAAACTCACTGCGCACATCACCAGGATGTACGCGCACCCAGTGTTAGTGTCTGGGCGATACCAGATAAAGCCTTCGGTTGCTTGGATCTGCTAGCCATGTTCAAAGTAGGAATGAAAGTTTCCCTTTAAAACATGGAGATTTTTCAGGTATTTGCAGCATTGTATTTTCCCATTCCTCGGCATTTTGTAAATGCAGGAAATGAATGTGAAGGGATCGCTTGGCCCGTTGCACAAAGAGAGCTGCCCTTACCATAGGATGGAGTATTTGCAATGTGCAGACATGAAGCACCCAGGCTTAGCAGAAGGTGTGCTGTGGTCAGCTGAGAGGCAAGCAGAATTGCTGGAGTGCAGAGAGGAGACATTTAAACAACAGAAATAGAAAACAGGGCTTATAAAGTCATTGCTTCCTTCCCCTCTGCTCCCCAGGGCAGGATTTTAAATACCCAAACCATTTTTGGCAGATGACTGTTTATCCCTTTCAGAAAAATTCAAATGATGGAGACTCCACAGCTTCCAAAGGCGATTTATTCCAGTGCTCAGCTGTCCCAACCGTTAGTCACATTCTAATTTGCAGAGGACACAAAGGCTGACATAGCTTCCGTGCTGAAAGGAAGGGACTTTCAGAAAGTACGGGACCTTTAATTCCAGAGGGCTGGTTCTGCCATGACCTGAAGGGTGGTGTCTTCCCAGCACATGACGCTTTGTGCCATAGGTTGAGTGCATGGGAGAAATCAGCTCCTAAGTCACCATTTCCAGAGCTGCTGTGAGCCTGAGGACTCGGGAACTGACCCCAAATGTGGGTGCCAAAACATTCCTCGCTCTCCCATCAGTTTCGCATGGCTCAAACTTAGGAATTGTGTTGTTTTTCTGGGATTTCTGGCCATATGCAGTAAACAAACATGAGGCCCCTACAGGAGGCTGGGACCTCAGCATGTGAAGAGCACTGCGGGTGCAAGGGTATTTAGCACCCACCAGTGATGTGTGCAGGGAGGGGAGGGAGAAAAAGAGAGGAAGGAATAGGAAAATACGTCAGGAGGGCTGAGGGATATTAAAAATACTCACATGTAGAATACTAGTAGCTGTATTACTTGTCAAAGCAGAAATGCTCAGTACAATGTGTGTTTGTGTCAGGTCCCCTCTGCAGAAGCGCTGCAATGTGAATGGCAAGTGCTGATGTGGTGAGCTGGGGTCTGTCCCAGCCATGAGCTGCAACCCGTGTTACATTTGTGTAGGGTTATCAAAGTGGTCCCCAGCGTGGTTCTTCTGGACCAGCAGCTGATGGCTTGTTAATGAATGAATTAATTTGTGCCATACCTTATCTGCTGCCACCTCTGTGCTGCCACCAAACAAGCTGCAAGAGGAATGGCATGGTTCTTCCTAGAGAACTGGGTGCTGAGAGGAAAATCTGCGGGCCTAGGAAGGGGTCTGTTAGGGGTTGCACTGCTCACAGTTGCAGCTGAGGGGTGGTCAGAGTTGTTGTACAACTGACTCATGGATACATGGATGTATCAACTGATTGATACATGGATGTATCAACTGAGTCATTGATACATGGATGTATCAACTGAGTCATTAATACATGGATGTATCAACTGAGTCATGGATACATGGATGTATCGACTGACTCATTGATACATGGATGTATCAACTGACTCATTGATGCATGGATGTATCAACTGAGTCATTAATACATGGATGTATCAACTGAGTCATTGATACATGGATGTATCAACTGACTCATGGATACATGGATGTATCAACTGATTGATACATGGATGTATCAACTGACTCATGGATACATGGATGTATCAACTGACTCATGGATACATGGATGTATCAACTGCTTCATTGACATGAACTGATACACTGCTGATACGGCGTGAATGAAACAAGCACCAGCCATGCTCTCATGGTAGCTGGATGTCTCCAACATCAGTTACGTGTCCTTGGTGGGCATCTGGACTTACTTGAGCTCAAGCGAATACCCAGTCTTGTGTTGTTTAGCAAGCCATTCCTGGAGATTTGAAGCAGACAAAGCCGTCTGAGACCATGGCTGTGTGCACTGCCTCCCAAATGCACACAGGGTGGCTGTGGTGCTCCCACTATAAATGTTGTGCCTCGTGCATGTCCCAGAACATCCTTTCTTGGATGGCCTGAGAGCTCTCCTCAGGCAGTACCTGTGTTTCTTGTGTTGGAGCAATACTGTATGTGGACGTCTGCACCTTCTGGCCCTCCTGTAGCAGATACTGAATCGGGAGCAGCTCAGAGCAGTGTGGCAGCCCCCTCTTTGCCAGGCAGCTATTTTTGCTAATGGTGTCCTGGTGTCTTGTTCTAGCAAGCTGTTCTCAGCCCTCAGAACTTTATGATCAGAATTTTAACTGATGCCTGTTAAATTTTATCATTGCTTTTCGTTTGCGTCTGCTGCAAATTAAATCTGACTTCCTCAGCTCTTTGCAATGCCATCTGCTGGAAGGGATCCGAGTACCACCTTAGCCAGCCCCTAGATCCCGTAGCTTTCCCTGAGCTCTTTGTGGCTGAAGCAGATAAGATCTCCCTTCAGCTCTCTTCCTGTCAGGTATTTCAGTCCATCAGCAATATTTTAATTAAAATGGCAAAGTGAAGTAAACCTAACAGACATGTCCAGGTTATACAAACACCTTAGGCCTGAGCACACTGTTAGGTACAGAAGGGTTAACTGCACACGGTTTCGTACCTGGGTGAAAAAAGAATGACACCTTTTTCTTTATCAGCCATTTTGGCGCTGTCTTTTTTAATCATCTCAGGCTTTGAACTCTTGCTCTGAAAAAGAATCTCTGTCTCTTCATCTTCAGCAGCTGCCAGGTCTGGAGGCCTAATCAATGCAGGTTATTGATAGCAAATCAATTAATGCAGACAAAGGATCAAAATTAAAGAGCTTTCACTAAATTAATAAGTGATTCCAAGTCTTTTAACAGAGTGCCTCAGATAAAGACAGCTCAGTCTTCTGGGACAGCAGCTTCCAGCCCTGTGTTTCCAAAGACAATCAGCCAGAGAGAGAGCTCTGCTTCTGCTTTTTTTGCCATTTAAATAACCTGTTTTGTTAAAATCTGAGTCTGGAAAGGAAGCGGGTCCTGACTGAAAAGAGCAGATTTATCTGCATAAGGATGTCATGGTCTTGCTCAGCTGATTCAGGGAGGACCAGTGATTTCAGAAGCCAGATTTATGTAAGATAACAGCCCACACTGCAGTTAAGGTTCACTTCAATCAGCAGATGTATCTGAAACTGGACTAGAGATGTCCTCAGTAACACCCACATGCAGGACAGCCCAGAGTAATTTGGAGCTCCTGCCAGACCCTACAGAGCGCCCTCCTGGGAGAAGGTGGGCCAGGCTCAGTCCACACTACTCGCAGTTGGTTTCCCTGTCCTGTTCCCTGCCAGCAAGGGTCGGACAAGGTGCCTGGTGCTCCCAGTACAGCCAGTGCCCCTGTACTGGGGACTGAGTGGAGACCTGAAGGCTGGCAGCTCCAGTTACTGCAGGATTTCCACCTTCTCTCCTGCTTTGAGCAAGGGAAATGCAGCAAGAACGGTGTGCAGGAGGAGGAGAGCATCTCTGGCACCTTCTGTGCCCGCAGTGCTGCCTGCTCTCTCCTATTTTCCTGCTTAATAAGAAGGGCCATTCTTTGAAATGCCAGAAACTCTTCTGCTGTGACAGTAATTAACAGGGATGGAGATGGAGCTGGGGAGTTGATTACAGGAGTGCAAATGCCGTGTGTAGTTCACTGGAGATGAAAAAAGGTTCGGATCAGGCCATGAGTCCCTCACAGCACCACTGGAGACGCTGTCTCCCTGTTTGTCCCGAACTGGCTGGTGTCAGGTCCGGGTGCCACTGGTGCCCGGTGCGGGCTGTGCGGGGCTGGATGCGGCCACCAGGCGCTGTGCACGGTGCTCCAGGGCTGAGCAGTGAGGGTGAGAGCTGTCTGGAACCAGCCAAGGGACCGAGAGGAGGGATCCTGTGGCCTGGCCTTGTTGATCCACTTGATCCTGTGATGCCAGGACAAATTCCAAACCGAGTTCCTGTCGGGTGTGATTGTCAGACTCATTGCAAGCCATCTGGTGTTAAAGGACAATATTTTCTATGCGCTGTATGGAAGATCCCTCATGGCTAAAATGGCTGCAGCCTCTAAAACTTCTGACTAGAAGATTATGCCAGAGGTGCTAATATTTAAACGAATACGTGGAGATTTACAAATGTAGCCCTTGTCATTGTGGATAGCAGAACTGTACCCGAATTCCAAGCTTATAGGGTCAAATATTGTGTAACTGAACGACCTCTTCTTTCTGCTGCGCTGTTTGCTGATCTCTGCCTGCTGTCTGTTGCCACCCTTTGCCTGCTCTGTGGCTGGCACTGAGATCCAGTCTGTTATCTTCATCTGCCTGCTTCTGGGCTTAAAGCAGCAACACAGCTGATGTTTGTTGTTCCGATCCGCTGGAGATGATCTGCTCCTGCCAAAGAGTTATGGAGCTGGACACGTGGCACACAGGCCAATGGACGTTAGAGTCGGCAAAGCTTGGGTCTCATCTGAGAGCAGGACTAGATTAATTTATCACCCAAAATCAGGTGGAGGAGTTGTGGTACTGTGAAAAGCGGCTCTCTGAGGGTACAGTGCTCCAGTCCCTTGTTTCGGTGTCGTTAGGGGTGACTGTTGTTGCTATACCACATCTTGCTTGCTTTAGGCAGAGCTTGCAGCCCTTAGATGTGCTCTGCTTTGCCTTTCTTGTACTGCTTTCAGTTTCCTCCTACGGACGCCTGCACTGACTGCAGTTCCCCGCAGCCGCGTGTCTGAGTTAACTGCTTAACCCAGAAATCCACTGCTGAAAGATCTGACACCGCAGCGCCCTGGAAGAGACCCCACTCCCCACTTCTCATCCCTGCGCCTCTTCTTTTCTTTTCCCGTGATATATGAGAAGCTGTAACTACCAAATCAAAATCTATTTGATTTTTGCGCTCCCCTGATAACTGGGCAGCTGATCTCTACCACCCGGCTAAGGCTTATCTGGCGCCTCCAGCCTCCCTGCTGTAGCAATCGGTTCCCGTGGGGACAGCGCTGGGTTATAAAGTGAGACTGATATCATGATCGGGGTCTTTTGCTTTCTGACTGTGACCATTGTCAGGGAGATGTTCCCGAGCCAGCAGCTTCATTTTCTGGGAGGACTAGAAGGAAGAATGACCATTTAGAGGTTCAAAGATATATTTTTAATCTTTTTTTTTTCCTTTAAGTTGTGAAGTGATGTCAAGGAATATACAGAGTCAACACCATAAGCTAGTCAAGGTGATGGGTTGGTGGTTTTGATTTAGCTCTTCAAGTTCCCAGGTGAGGTCTGGGCCTTGCTTGTTCATTCCAGCCTGTTCTGAAAGCAGTTTCAGTAGAAGACAAAATGACAACTGCTGCACATGCTAATTTGTAACTGGAAATGCAATTTTCTGTAACTCTTGAATGAGTTTACCAGGGTGCTGAAGAGGCTGTAGATCCAGATCCGCACAGCTGGGTGTAGGTAGCTCACTCCCAGCTACATAACACGAGTGGGATGTGGGAATAAGAGCGTTCCCACCCCATCCCTGCTGGCTCAGTCGGGTTCTAGCTGTAGTGGTTCAGCGATCCGGAGCCACTGGTAAAGGCTGCACTCACGTGAGCTCCTTTTAGCATCCAAGGTGGGACATGAGGAAGTGGGCACTGGTGCTGTTTACTGGTTCAGCCATCACGCGTAATTAATTTTCTGTTACTGTAATTGGGCACTAGCTTGGGATGGAGGGAGTCGAGTGAAACCAAACTGCTTTTCTTTCCTGGAACTCAGCAGCCTGGGCAGCACATGCAGCTTTTTTGGCAGTTTGGTTCAAGATTCATTGGCAATACAGCTAAAACTGCATTTGAGAAGAAGGGTCATGCAAGGCGCTTCTTGCAATGGGTGGTGTAAGAAAAAAGCTGAGCGTGGAGAAGTGAGGCAGCCAGTGAACCTCAGCCAAGTGACGGAGATCAGCTGCAAGGTGTGTGAATATCAAAAAACACCATGGTGTTTATAGAGGCTCCTGAGAAAGGCCTCCCTTCCACACGCTGTCCCAGCAGAAGTCATTGGCATAAATAACCTGTCCCTGCTTCAGCTGCAGCCACTTGGCTTGTATGGGGCTCCAGCAGGATACAGAGGGGCCACAGCCATTCTGCCCACCCCCCTACCCTTTTTATCCTGCAATGCTGTTTGAAAAAACTGTCACAGCCAGGCTGGCAATGTGTTTAAGTGTGGTTCTGCTTGGGGAGGAAGGTGAGGCAGGGACTTAACTCTTCTCTTCTCAGCTTCTCCTTCTCTAGATCTGTTGTAGTGGTGATGCCCCCCCATCACTGACACCACCTCCAGGCACAGCAATAGCCAGGCACAGGTGCATTGCCTCAATTCAATGGCGTGTTTAGTGAACGTACAGTGTCTGCTTCCTCTGTGTGCTGGGCTGACCTGCTGTGTACACACGGACACTCCTGTTCAGTTCACAAGTTAGCTCATTTCAAAACTACCTAATAACTAATAAAAATGAGATAGGTAGTGTGAGAGTCGCATACTCCCAGACTGGCCGCTTGCTCTACCAGGGTGTTCTCCCTGTTGTGCACTTGCACAGCTGAGTTATAAACCCTTCAGCCAGGCTGATGAAACATTATTTTGGCATTGCTCCCAAGCACTCGCACTGACCACTGAGATAAACGTAGGATTTTTTTGCTTTCAAGTTGACAAAACTGTTCCAGTCAGTGGTCTTTGTGTCTGCAACAGCCTAGAGCGAGCCAAAGTCCTAATGTACCGTAGGACTCCATGGTTTGGCTCTGATGCTGGCACTCACACATCCAAGAGAGTCAGCTGGACGTGCCTGAACCATCGCCTGCTGAGGGGGTTTCACACCCCATTCTCTGCACCCAGGCACTGTGGTAATGTTTTGATAAACCCTGGTAGTTTTATGGTCTGAAACAAATTCAGAGGTGTTTGCAGCAGAGCTATACTCAGAGAAAACCAACTACTTCATACATAGATAGTACTTCTCTACAGTCTAGATAGATTATTTCATACTCGAAGACTGTATAATTGCAATATACCAAAGCTCAGCTGCTCAACTGAGCAGTGAAGTGCCTTTGTTTAAACCACCAGAATGAAGAGCTCCCACCTTACCAGTGATTTAACCCAAAATGGTCTGTACTGCATTAGAGGTGAATTAAAAGGCTGTGTATACTACATTGCCACAGCCCAGCGGACACACAGTAATTTGCTAAGCTGAGGAAACTTCCCTGTTAGCAATCATGGCCATGCCATGCATTTCTTCTGGTTGACTTACAGTGACTTGATCACAGCTGCATAAACAGTTGAGTTTTAGGAAGGCTTTTAAAATGTGTGTGCATGTATTTGTCTGCACATGTGGGACCTCGACACCCAAATGCGGGAAGTGGGTGTGCAGACACTTTGGCTTCACATCCACAAAACAACCTGTGTCTGGTCCAATGTCGTGTATGCATCAGGAGGGGGCCTCGGATATCTGCTCTGTACCAGTGGATTTCTGCACTGGAAGTATATTGGAGGCCAGGAGTTCCTGGCATCCATTCCTATCTGGTACTGCTGATTCGCTGACTGTTGTGGTGACAATGAGAATCTTTTTTCCTGCTAGTATTATGTACATACCTGTTTCATCCTATCACCCAATGCCTTCGAGGTCCAGTGTAGAGACCACTCAAAATCCAGGGAGCAACATGTGGTATTTCAGTTTTGCAGTGCTACAGGCTTGGGAATGAGTGGTGGAAAGGACCTGGGGTGTTGGTGGCAGCAGATCCCATGAGCCAGCAGTGTGCCCTTGAGCCAAGAAGGCCAACGCCATCCTGGGGGGGATGAGAAGGGGTGGTTGTAGGGCAGAGAGGTTCTCCTGCCCCTCTGCTCTGCCCTGCTCACACCACAGCTGCAATCTTGTGTCCAGTGCTGGGCCCTCAGCTCGAGGACAGGAACTGCTTGAAAGAGTCCAGCAGGGCCACAAAGTGATGGAGGGAGTGGAGCATCTCGTGCTGAGGAGCGGCTGAGGGAGCTGGGGCTCTTGAGCTTGGAGCAGAGGAGCCTGAGGGGTGCCCTCATTCCTGGGGATCCATTGGGAAAGGGCAGTGTCAGGAGGAAGGAGCCAGGCTCTGCTCTGGGATGGCCAATGCCAGGACAAGGGGCAATGGTCCCAAGCTGGAGCACAGGAGGTTCAAGCTGAAGATGAGGCCAAAGTTTGTGAGTGTGAGGGTTCTGGAGCATGGCCCAGGCTGCTCAGAGAGGTTGTGGAGTCTCCTTCTCTGGAAGTAAGAGTGAGTAGTACGTAGCAGCAGTGTCATTTTTAAGGCTGCATTCAGAAGAGCTGGCCACACCGTTTGTTTTTCGTACTGACCAGAATGGTGTTTATGTTCATGGCCTGAATAGAGGTGTAAAGTGTGCAGTAAGTGTCCCCAGAACAGCTCTGCAGGGACACCCGGGTGAAGAAGTAAAACTGGGGTGGAAAAGAAGGGCCCTAAATGCAGACTGGTGCAGTTGTGGGCATTGACTCCACTCCTGACAGAGAAAGCCTGAGCTAAAGCCTGCGAGAGGTGAAGCTCTATTTCTAATCTGGATGAAAACATCCAGAACACTACTGTTTTCTTTTCATGCTATACATGTGCTCTTTCCGGCCTCCTCCAGTCGGATGAAATACTCAGATGCTTTCCTAGATAGAAGCTTACTCTGTGTGTATAAATATGATCTCTTCCTGAGCGTTTAAGAAATAGAAAAAAGAAGTTATTGCTGGTAGCAACGATGGATTCCAGAGAGCGTGAATGCAGCTCAGTAGAGCTTGGTGCAGTACAACCTCCCCCTTTGCAGAGCAACAAAGATGAGGTGACTTGACTGAGACAATACGAGGCAGAATTAGGAACAGGAATTAGGAATATCGTACTTAAATCTTTGGCTTTCTGACAAGATCGCCCGTCTGTCATCAACAGACTGGAAACATATGAGTCGTGGCTTTGTCTTTAGGAAGAAGAGATTAAATCCAAGTGGTTTATTTCGGGTTGGTCTGAAAGGCTCAGCGGCAGGTGCGAACTTTCTGCTTCCTGTCATCCAGCTCTTAATTGCAGTTTCCGTGCCGTTTGCTGTAATGTTCTGAATTGCAATGACGTTGTGCTACAGCAAGGCCATATAAACATCGCTCTGCTGCTGTCTGCTACCGAATTCTTCTTTCAGGATGAGTTTCTCACAGTGTGAACTGTGAAGCACGACCGAGTGTCAGGGCTTGGCTGCAAGTGCTCGGGACCTTGGTGTAGTTGGATGAGTGATATGACCTGACACGTGCTGCATGCAAAACGCGTGACTTTAGGTATGTGTGGCCCTGTTCTCCTGACACCCGTGCAGTGTTGTGCCCTTTCTGTAAGGAGACAAAAGGTCATAGCCCCTTTCCCTCCCTCCCCATGGCTGAAGAGGATTGAACCGTGGGTTAAGGTTTGCAGCGCAGCCCATCTCACTGACTCGGTTCCTCTTCGGTGGAAAGTGTTCACAAGGAAGTGCAGAAAGCAGATATATTCACTGATCTGGAAAGAGAAGGAAACAAGCTGCTTTTGGAGTACTCTGCTGCAAGGTCTGGGCAGTTACCAGCCCTGCCTAATGCAAGCAGTGGCTCTGGAGACGTTTGCTGCCTTGTGCTCTCCAGGAAAACAGGAGTGATCCAAAGAGCAGCAGTCGCTGTGCATAGGAAATGCCTGCGTCGCAAATGCTGCACCAGCAGGAAGTTTTTTCTGCTCCTCCCTCCTCAATCTGTGTTGCTCAATGGGAAGGCTTTTCTGGTGGGCAGAAAATAGCACTGGCTCCTGGCTGATGCTGAGCACAAGGCGTCAGTGGCAATGGAGCACAGGGCCACTAAATCTTGGTGCCCTGCTGGTGTCTGTCCTTGCTGGCAGCCCAGGGCCGCTCGGTGTTCATAATCTGGAGTACCATAGTGAGACTGGGCTGATCTCCACATGAAACGGGTGTTAGCAGTGAGGTGGCTTGTTTTAAGGGAAGGGGAGGTGCCGTAACAAGCAGGAAGAGCCCTGGCTCTTGCCCTGCTGCAGTGGAAGCTGGTGATGGTTGCTGTGGCTCCAGGAGAGCTTTGGAAGGGCTGGCCTCGAGGGTCCGCCAGGGTGATGCTGCAGCCTTGGGCATGCGGCTACAAAGGCACGGGGAGAAAAGCTGTGATAGAATGAGAAAGAAGAAGGGGGCAGGAATAGGGAATGCATCCAGCTCTGTAGTCTACAGGGGAAAATTAAACATTTCTTTTAAGCCAGCGAGATGGCAGAGCCTGGCTGCACAGAGATAAGTGTGTACAGCAGCCGCTCAGTGGGATTTTACAGGTTGACAGTGTTTAGCATGCTGCATTTAACAGTTTCATAGCCAGCTTTTCTCAGCAACGTGACACAGGGTGAAAATCCTACAGTGGGGAGCTGAGGGGCACATGCTGAACCCTGCAAGAAATGGTTTCTCCACTCTGTAGCCTAATGAATGCCTGGATGAAAGAAGAGGTGAAGCAAGCGTGAAGGACAGGTAGCTCATAGCTCCTCTGTCCAGTGAAGTGACAAGGGGTTTAATGAGGATACCCTGACAAGGGCTCTGGCCATGCTGTCTGTACAGACAGGTCGGTGCTGCCAAGGGTTACCTGCTTACAGGTTGTGTGTTTTAATGGGGCCTACCTCTGAGGAGGTGAACATGCCCTGGTATCTACAGTGCTGAAGCCAGCCTGTCTGTTCCTGCCTTCTTGGCTATTTGCTGCCACGCAGTACGCAGGAATGGACTGGCTTAAAGTGAACTTCTTCTTCTTGAGCTGTTCCCAGTGGTCTCTGTAACATCTGGAAACAGAAATTTTGTCTTGGTACACCCGAGTTTGTTCTGAACTTCCGCGCAGAAATGGGAGCCTGGAGCCAGAGGATGATTGAGGAGGAGTTCCTCCCCCCTACCCTTTATCCAAGTGTGGCCTCTTTGAGGGCAAGGGAGAGTGTTTCTGGGTTTAGAAAACTCATAGCTTGCTTGGAAAGTGTAGGCAGCCATTGATAGCTGGACCTACAAGAGCACTTGAGCTCAGTGTTTTGCTTGGCGTGGGCCACTTGCATTCACAGTACCTTAGCTCGGGTTGATTTCCTCTTGCTGCACCCACACAGGGTGTGCTGAACTTGGGCTCATCACTTTTCCTATGTATCTTGGCCCCTACCTGCAGCACGCAGATCTCTCCTCGCTTAATTTGATGGTGCCAACTTTATTTTCTCAGCGGGATACTGAGATGGATCACTCTGGTGCAACAGAAAGGTGGGGACAAGACAACCAGATCTGCTGGAACCCTTTGGGCATCGGTGTGAGCTGGCTGGAGCCAGGCCAGCGTTGGCCATGACCAACAGGATTAAGGCTCAAGTCTGAGTCCCGTTCCCCTGCTGTTTCCCTGCCTTGCATTCTGGATTTGGCTCGGGAGATAAGGACGGCTGAGATGATCAGGAAAGAGACCCCAAAAAATTTGTCACAGCCTAACTAGCAATAAAGGGCTGATAGGTCTGTGAAAGCTGCCTACACATCCTGGGAAGAGCAAGGTGGGGGAGGAGATGTGCTATTTAAGCTGAAGGGAAATGCCAACAAAAGAAGACTGTGTAACCTAGTACGTGACAAATTGAGGCTGCGAATGAGAAGGATGCTTCCAGCCATCAGAGGGAAGCTGTGAAGCACCCTTCCCATAGGAACAGTGCAGAGAAAACCTAATAATCTAGGATGTCACTGGTGAGTCACAGGACCTGAGTACCAATAGCAGCAGGGGCTGAACTCAAACACAGAACATCGCCTCTGTGCTAGATCCCAGATCTTTCCTCTTCATTTTCCATGCTAAGCTCCCAGACTTGTGAAAAGCAGTGAGAAATAAGCTTTGCTTCTACACTTGGGTCCTTCACCAGGGAGTGGGGAGAGGTGGCTTTGAGCACATCTTCAGACCAAGAATTTAGCATGGAACCTTTGAAGAGGAAGGGGTGTTTAATGTTAAGCTGTTGTTTAAACCTGTTCTGTCACCACTGGCTTGCTGTGTAAGGAAATTATAAGATGAGAAACTATCTACCCTAAGTAGAAATAAGTATATTTTGCATGTACTTTTTTTACAGAACCGCAGGGCAATACTGACAATCTGAAGTTAGTGTGGGCAGAGGAAATGAACCATCAAATCTCAGCAGAGAGGACGAAGACTATAATTCTGGCTGCTGAGAGCAGTACAAGATCGCTCTCGAATATCAGTGGAAAATGATTATGAGATATTTTCACAGGGTGGATATGCAAAACAAAACAGATACATGGTTCCCAGTGAAACACTGGCAGGAACACCTTGGTATCGGGAAATCATCTTCATATCTTCTGGGATTCTCCTAAATTAAACTGCTGATGTTTTAGAAAATTGACTTGAGCTATTTCAGGAATGTATCCCCAAGTTCTTATTACCGTGCTGTCAGGAGAATGTCCTGATTTTCTGCAATTAAACAAAGATAGGTAACTATTTAACATTCTGTGACTGAAGCCAGGAGCTGTATTAAATCACTGTGTGTGCAGAGACAGACACCATCCATAGGAACAGACTTGGCCAAAGTAGGATAATGAAAAGGAATGAAGTGGCTTACTGCTGCTGCTAGGTTAGCACCCAAACTGCTTGAGAAAGGAAAAGATGAGATGGCAGGTTTTACTGTAACACTTATAATAGCAGTCCTTTTCCTTAGCTTCTATTCCATCTCAACTCTTCTTTTAAATCATCATGAACAACCTTTACATGTAAAAATGCCTCGTAGGGTCAACAATATTGTTGATCTTTAACAGCAGGTACCATGTACAAGGGATCTGTCAGACTGGTGGTCTCTGGTGCAGTTGTTGGTGCTGGAAATGTTGAATTGTTTAAGTCAATGGGCAGTCTGGATGTTTTCCTGCATCCAAGACTCCCCCTGTGTTGCTCCTTGTTGCCTCTCTACATCGATAAAAACAGATCTTAGCAAAATTCAGTAGCGTTCTTCCATCGTTGGGCCTGCCTGCCTTCATGATCACCAATAATCAGCTGCACCTTAGCAGCTTGTTTTCTGCTCTCTGGCTTTTTGGAGAAGATATATGAAGTATGAAGAACAGCGTGAGATGTTTTTCTTAAGCTACGTTAAGCCCAGTGTGCTGACAACAGCAAAACAGCACTTGTTTTGATAAGGAGTTGAGCTAACATGACACAAATCTAAGTGCAGGAAAGAAGAGGATCACTATCAGACCCTGGCAATTTTTTGTCTTTAGTGGGTCATTTTAAAGGCCTTTCTCCAGCACTTTCCTACCTTCCCAGGGTTTATTTTCTGAGTTGTCACCTTCTCCACAGTGTGAAAGAGACTCCTTGTTTGGTTGGTTTGGGTTTTTGTTTTGGTTTTTTTTCTATTGGTCTTCGTTGCTTCCAGGGCAAAGGCTCAAGATTTATTTTGAGACTTCAGGCTCATTACAATATTGGTAGTGTTGCATCTTGATGTGGTTGTGATGTGTCACCCTGAGCTGTTGCTTCCAAGGAGACTGATGCATTTCGACAGTAGGGAGACAGCATCACGTCTCATGACACGTTTCTTCTGCGCCATGGGGCACTCATGAGGAGTTAGGACCCCACCACAGATGGCTCAAGCCTGTAATCACTCTGTCCTCTCTCAGGCAAGCATGGGAAATTCAAATCATCTTCAGGAGATGGATCAAATAGGACTTTCCTCTACTGTAACCATCAAGAGGCAATTGCTACCCCAACAGGTCACCGAACCAGCTCATTCTGTCACAGTCTGAAAGATGGACTGCTTTAGGTCTGGCCTTTATTTGTGCTGAGATGGGTGTGAATAAATCCTGTGCTCTGGTATGTAAGCTGTGTGCATAGCAGAGGCTGGGAAGGTCCCGTTCTCCACCCCCTGCGATGCTGCACCAAGGTTTTGCATTATTCTGAAGTTGGAGATATTTGAGGTTGCAGGGTGCTGAAGGTTATTGGACCCTAAGAGTCTGTGACCCATATAATTAATGCTTTTCCACTGATAACTTATACTGGGTGATCCTGCTGGTACATACTGGGGTTCCCCTGGGCCTGCCCAAGTTCCTTGCCAAATGAGGGGTGTGTATGTACCGGTATCCTCCCAGCATGGTGCCAAGTGCTCTTTTATCTACCTCTCTCTATCTCCAGTTGAGACAGCACAGACAGAGGCACATTTCTCACATGTGCAGAAGCTTTGGAGTCAGCATTGCTGTCTTATGCAGGAATGGGACTGAGGGCAAGACAGTATTGCTTTAGGCTTTGCATGAGCACATGAATATGCCTGGATGAAAGAAAACAATGTCAGTAAAATAGAGGTTACGCTAGCAAGCACTTCGGAATGTGAGAGGAGCAGCTAATATTGTCATAATGGCTAAAGTCAGAGAAACGTCTTTTCCCAAGCTGAAGATTCAATGGGAAATGAGCGCCAGGCACCAGAGGTAATGGACCCAAATCATCTGAGGTGGCTGATTTGTTGGATGGAGCTCTGTATGTGTTTGGTGAGGGATCAGATCTGCTCCATAATTCTTCTAAAGGACTGCTGTACCCACCCAGCGTTGTCCTCCAGGGCACGTAGTTATGTGAGTACCAAAGGCTTATTTCTAACCCACACTTTCCACTGTGCTAAGGGAGCACACGAGATGCAGAGCACTGGGTCCCCCTGTCAGATCCTTCTGAGTGGTTCAGTGAAGGACCTCAAACCCAGGCTGGAGTGGATTATTCCTCCTTTGTGGTTAGAATAAACCTCCTATCAGTGACCAGCACAGTCTTACGTTGGATGGTTGCTGCAGTATCACACTTGGGCTCGGTGCTCCATCCAGCCAAAAGCCAGGTGATAGGATAGGATGCCCTCGGCTTTGCTTGCAAAGAGACTTTTGCCCCTGTCAGAACCACTCCCGTCTCCCCAGGCATTTTTGCATAGCACCTGTGTGTGAGAACGCAGGTGCTGAGTTGCATCTCCAGCCTTGCTGAGAGCTGCTAGCTGCACACAGGAGTTTGATGCTGTAATAATAGATTTCTTTTGTCAGATGAAATTAATCTTGGATTATCTGCTTCACCAATCCAAATACAGGCTCCTGCATTAGCATCCACTTTCCTTAGGCTCGAATCCTTCAGGAAGTAGATGCAAATTGGAAAACCTACGTAAGTTAACTGAGGTTGTAAATTGCAGCCACATCACACGTGAGCCCGGGAGGTAGAGAATAGCTTTGAAACCACTTCCCACAAATTGAGAGTGAGCACTGCACTCCCGTGCATCTTATTAAAGCCGTGGTGAGAAACAGGCTTGCTAATGCAGTGCCCCTACACTTGAAGCAACCACTCCCATTTAGGGAACAAAAACCGCTGTCATCTACCTCCAGCCAGTGGAATCCAGATTAACTCCTGCCTTCGAATTAACACACCAGAACTTTGTAATGAGTCACTTGACAGATCTGACACGAGCCCACTTTGTCAAGAACTGCATGGGGAATCAGGGGAGCACCTTGCTCTGTCTCCCCTTTTCCCTGCCCATGTCACCTGTGATGTTTGGGGTTTAATTTTGGCTGGTAGGAGGTTATGAGGGCAAGAAGCGTGAGAGGGTGCGGGGTGAGGAGCGTCCACACTGCACACTGCAGTGCAGAAGCGCCTGAGGTAGTGAAGTACCACCTAGAGCTGGGAGCAGGATTGCCAAGGTGAAATATTTCTGTGCCTGGACCACTCGGATGTAGGAGGCTCTGGCAAAGCTTTCTGGATCCAACCGAGATATTCTGCCTGCTGCTGTGCTGGGTGCATGTTCACCCCTTTGCATCATTGCTGAGTGTCAGACACACCCGAATTGCCTCATTTCAGGTAAAGCTTATTATTTCATTGCTGTTTGCTCCTCTCTTCCCCCCAGTTCAGACTGCATCCCTCCAACTTCAGAACCGTAGCCCATGGTTTAAAAACATGCTAGGAGTGGAAATGCAATTAAGGTACCTTAGCTGCCTTTACTCTGCCCTGCAGCAATGCAAAGGAAAACAATTTGCTTTTAAAGGTTATTGTAATCTAGGGCTTTAAACTTCAACGTGCCTTAATCATTACTGAGTGGTTATTGGAGAAGTTTACCTTCATCGCAGTCATAAACAACCGCTAAATAAAAGCTACCTTTTACATTGTGTTAGACAAACAGCACCACAATGGTCACGGTGGCCGTTTCCTAAAAGACTGAGGCAAGTACCAGTTAGTAAATGAAATGTCAAGGCTCAGCTGACAGTCGTACCAAACACTGGTAGGATGCTCCTGACCGTGTTTGGCTTCGTCTGAAGAGGGAAAGTCAGTGCCTCGTAAGGTACATTTCAGTACAAACTGCATGGTTCCGTCTAGTCCTACAATCTCACACTTAGCTTGATATTCCTGGGGCCTACTCACACATTTAATGTGAAGACTGACATAGATGTTTTTCTAGCGCAAGGGCCAGGTTTGTCTTCTCAAAGCTTCCCTTTCCTCACATCTTGAAGCACAGAGATGAAGGGCAAAAGAAAGACCTTGGTTGGGTTTGCAGTAGGGTTATTTGCTCACTTCACAGGCCCACACCCTGGGTAACCCTCACTTGATCTTCCACTGTTTTGCTGTAGGGATTTGGTGTGTTGTACAGGACCACACCAGGGAAAACTCTGCCACTTCAGTTGGTTCATCTTAACTAGATGGGGAGCTCGGGGTGCAGGTATTTCTATTTTTTTAAGATATTTTGAGACAAAGAAAAACCTGCTGTCTTTCTCAGAGGACAAGTGCTTTTAATTTTTGGTAAAGTTTAAATTCTTTGTACTGCAGGAAGGCTTTTCTCTCTCAAAACCTGTCACTGCCTGTCCTGACTGCTGTCTGAGGTGTGAGGAAAGTCGAGCCCATCGCACACCTGGACATTTTCCACCCCTGTAGGAAGAGAAGGGCAGAACCCGCTGTGGATCTGGGCTGCTGCAGGCTGCTCTGCTGGCTGTGCTGAAATCCGGGTGTACACCTGCAGCTCAGCAGTGCTGGGCAAGAGGCTTCATTACACATTGCCCTGCTCATCAGGTGCACGTTTTGTTGGTGCCCGAGCTGCCATAATGTGACACTTCACTTGGAAACCATTCGCTCTCCTCTCCTGACAGCATTCTGTGATCCATATTTTTTTACGGCTGGTATAATCTGAAAATCAAGTACTTCTGGCAGTTTTTGTAGCTACATATAGTACAATAGCCTCATCTGAGCAGCTGCAATTTGCCTTTAATCTGTCCAGATCCAATTATTTTAAGTATCCAGAGGTGAAGCGCTAGAGACCCTATCTCCTTTCCTCTTAAAAAAGGGACCTCTTTGTTTTATCTGTCACAGCTGGAGGTGGGAGCTCAGTTCCTGGTTCACTGGCATGAGATGAGGCAAGCACTTCTCTGTGCCTCGGTTGTCTCATACACGCAGAAATACTGCCCCGCTCCTCCATTTGTAACATGGTTGGAAGTCTACAATATGTGTAATGTGACCAGGAGAGACTTGTACATCTGGCCTCTTCCATTTGTCCAGTCCAGCTTAATTGGAGAACAAAAGTTTATTCAGAATTATCTTCCTTTTGGAAGTAGAAGCTGTAATACTGGAGTCTTCTGTAGCAGGCATGGGCTGGGCCACTTAGTGAAAGTGAGGAAAACAACATCATTTTTATTAGCCCAGAGTTTCTCAGGTGTTTCATGTTGGCAAGACTATTTGGAGTGACAGTAATAAAATCTAAACTCTCCCCTCTTACATTTGCCAAGCAAGTGCACAGAGGTACCAGTGGTAATGGTGTTATGCCAGTGTAATTGCTTTGTATGCTTGTTTTAAGAGGCTGGCAGACAACTCTTGGCTATAAAGGGTTAGGGTGTGCAAGGGATGCAACATTTCATGGAATCGCAGCATGGTTTGGGTTGGAAGGGACTTAAAGCTCATCCAGTCCAACCCCCATGGGGTCACACCTCCACCAGCCCAGGCTGCTCAAACCCCGTCCACCCTGGCCTTGGGCACTGCCAGGGAGGCAGTTGCTCACCAGCTCCTCCTTGTTGGTGGGGACAAGGTCCAGCATCGCACCCCTTCTCATGGGTTCCTCTACCACGTGGAGGAGGAAGTTGTCATCCGTGCATTCGAGGAACCTCTTTGATCGCTGGTGCCCCGCTGTGTTGTCCTTCCAGCAGATGTCAGGGTGGCTGAAATCCCCCATAAGGACCAGGGTTTGTGAACGTGAAGCTGCTGCTATCTGCTTACAGAGGGCCTCATCCACTCGGTCTTCCTGGTCTGGTGGCCTGTAGCAGACCCACTACGGTGTCTCCTTCCCTGCTTCCCTTTCACCCTGACCCATAAGCTCTCCTCACCCTGCCCCAGGTTGAGCTCCATGGTCTCCAGCTGGTCCTTGATGTAGAGAGCAGCACCCTCTCCCCTTCTCCCCTGCCTGTCTTTCCTGAAGAGTTCATATCCATCCATTCAGAGACCTGAATTGAGGCCATGGAGACAGAATGATCCCTTGCTCCGAGACACTTCTGCCAGCGCAGCCCAGGAGCTCACTGGCAGCATGATGGAAAGTAGTGCTTGGGCTGTCTCTCTTCTGGTGCCAGCAAAGCTCTCAGCCAAACACCCTTCACCTGCCTCTGGTTGTCAAGTCATCTTTAAAGAGGGAGAGCCAATGGCTTTTTCCACTTGACAGCCACGTGAAGCGGTTGGAAGAAGCAGGCAGCTGGTTGGTACATCACCACCTCTGCTGGCTGCCTGCGAGGAGACCCAGCGAGCCCTGCACGTGCTGGGCACAGCACATGTGTGCAGCGGGCTGGCTGAGGCTGAGAGAGGCACACACCTGCCCAGAGCAGGCAAGGCCCATTAAGAGTTAATGCCTGCCATTAGAAACAAGCTGCAGGAGCTGGAGGTTTCAGAAAGATGACGGTGGGTGTGAAGCGCTGTAACATTCCCATTAATTCGAAATGTCTCCTCTCTGGCCAGAAAGAAGTGCCCAGATTTTTTAGTCAATATTAATTTTACACTTGGCACCACAGGAGAGTGTGAACTGCTGAGTTCACAGAGGGTCCATCTAATAAACAGACAATGGAAAACCAGAAAAGCAAAAATTGAGTTCACTTGCTCAGGCGATGAGAGTATAATAACCATGAGGGCTGCAGAGGGCAATGGAAAACTCTGAGCTGTAATGAGGAGTCACTCTTGCCTGTGCAGTGGCTCCCTGATGGCACAGGTAGGAGCAGTGGGTGAAGGTGGGATGGTGCAGCATTGAGCGTGAGGGAGGAGGTCTTGGATCAGGAATGGGAGACAGACGAGGAAGAGGATACCACGTCACAGGTCTGCTATAGGAATGCAGGGCCAGATTTAAAAAAGCCAATTTCCCCCCTGCAAATGAATCCCAAGTCTCATCTCCATCTGATTCCCTTTAGAAGAGAGTTTGGTATTTCAGGTGGGTCCCACATGCCTGCCTGCTTGGATCACCTCTCTGGCTGGGTTCCTCTCCTGTCTCCTGGTGGCCTGCAGAATACCAGGCTGCGTGAAGCTTGCGGAGCTGTGGTGCTTGGCCAAGGAAACGCTGCAGGAGTAAGGGGTGAGCTTGATTCCAAAGAACCAGGTGCTGCTGGCTTTCTAATGAACCCAGAGGAAACGCTCTGGGAACAGGAGATCATTATGAGAAAAACAGTTTGCTTTGAGGGACATGTTTGCCCCCTTCCCTCAGTTTTCAGAGAGCAAAGTATGCACAACTAGTTTATTTCCTTCAGTCTTGTTGCTAGCATGGGATTTTCCAAACCCAGACCTGCCTTATTTCAGCACTGTTATTGCAACCAAACCATGGGCACTTCAGGCTTACACGTGTCCTTGTGCTTCATCCCTCGGCCTCTCCTTTCTTCCTGGGATAGCAGGGTCCAAAGCTGGACTGAAGACCCCATTTCCTGCTTTGGCTGAGATGGTGTTCCAAAACAGATCAATTTCTCTGCAGAACTGCGCTTTTAGTTCCCTTCCCTTTTCTTCTTAATGAACATTTTTGATATCGGTGGAATTTGAATCCTGCCTTGTTGAAATGGCACCATCGCTATCAAAATGGAAAGCCTACACATCAACCCCAGACAAAGCTTACCCTTGGTTAATGAGCCCGGATGCTTTGTTTTTATTTCTGTAATGCTGTTAGTGTGTTTGATCTGGCCATTAAAGAAGCAAGGTGACAGAGTAAGGAGACTCCTGTCCCTGCATTATCTGTCTGTGACAAGCTACCAGTGGATGCTCCACTGATCAGCTGTAACGTTCAGTGCTGATTTCTGGATAGAAAGCCACTGATTTTGCTTAAGTTCAGAGAAGGGAAACCAGGGCTGGCCTTCTCAGCATAGGAAGCAGTTGTGATCCTGGCAGTGAGAAGAAAAACAAATAAAATTAAATGCAGGGCATGCAAAGTCCTTGGTAAGGGAGAAAATGAAAGTCTTGGTAAAGAAAGGCAGAGAGAACAAAGTGTGGTTAGACAAGGGAGTAAGTGTCAGGGAAGAGAAATGAGGCAAATAGCCTCCTTTGGAAGAATGGAGAATTCCTGAGCCTCTGGTGTAAAAAAGGGAAGGGAAGGTTTGCAGAGAATCCCTAAAAAGTATCGGGAATGGGGTTAGGAATGGGAGATGGAGAAAGCTCAAAGGAGCATGGAAGTTCCCTGTATAGACCTCCTGCATCACGAGAGATCCCCTTCCCTCAGGGTGACACCACACCGAGTGTTGGAGACAGCGACTGGGCATCGCCAGCAGCCTGTGAGAATGCCATGGGCAGGTGATAAAGTGAACTGTTGGGCCAGGCCTCTGAATTATCTTATCTGACATTGCAGCTTCTCGAGTTCCTCCCTTTCCAAGCCCCCAGCTGCATCACTGAAGTTTTCTAGCCTACAGTCTGAGATGAAAACACTCATGCAACTTGGAGGTTTTACTGGGTTTTCCATCAAGCTGTAAATATTCTCATTGCAGCCCTGTTTTGGTGCTCAAATCTGCAACGCTCACAAGTACAAACAAAAAGCAACACCTGATGTGAGGCTGTGCACCCCTTTGCAGACACCCTGCAGCTGCTGCGTGCCCTTCCCCTGCTTCTTGTTCCCTGCAACCCAGGACACCCATCCTGGAGCTCCTGGAGTGAGAAACATGGGCTTGGACCTATAGCAGCCACAGGGGATGGGTAGAGCTGGGGGTGCTGGCTGTTCTGGTGTTGGTCTCCCAGCAGGAAATGCCACTCACAGGACTGGAGTGAGGTACTGTGAGACTATTTCGGTTTTTAACCTTCTTTCATGTCCCATTTCTGAAATGTCTGCTATTTGGTACCGTTGGACTGTGGGGCTGACGGTGGCTGTGTCTGGGGTGGATGGAGGGGTAAGAAAGGCGAGGAAATCTGTCTGTCATCACAACTTCTGCCCCAACCGCCTTGGTGTGCAAGCAGAAGTCTTCCCACCCACGTTTCTACAGTGAAGTGACACTACCTTCTGCAATCTCCTGTGTTCTTCCACTTTTCTGTAAGTGTGCTCCGTTTGTCTCAGCACCTCAATGTGGTGCTTGGCAAAGGCTACGCCAGGGCTCTGCTGTCTGACATGATTTGGATCAGGCTTGAAGGGTTAAGCTGAGCAATCTACCTCTGTTCCAGGTTAACCACCTACCTCGTAAATGCTTCATTTGGCCAAATAAATGGATAATTAAACTGCTTTTAAACATATCTCTTTCGTGACTCACCAGCACGTAGAAGGCTGCTGCTCTGCGGTGGTGGGAGCACGGGGCTTTGTTATGGATTGGTACTGGGGAAATGTCATTTAGTTCCACTGTTACTTCTTGAGTGCAGTGATCATTGATGCTTTCGTAATGAAGTCCACCCTCCTACATCGGGTCTGTGAGAGGGCTTTGTGTAGGGGGTTGCGTATGGGGCTTTATTCACTCTGAGCTCTTTCACCTGGCTGCTTGGTGAGGGTGTTGATAGCACCTTCCTGCTCCCCAACTCTGTCACAGAACATAAAGTCTTGGCAAAAAGGATTTGTGATTTGGATCTGGAATCCAACACTTGAGCAGCCTTGAATGATAACGAATTGCCAGGACTGGGAGGTTTCACCTGAGGCCTAAGGAACTCAAGGATTAAATAGCTGTATTGCCAAAGGCAGCACATCACTTTTCTCTTAAATATTTCTTATCACCTGAAGCAAGGAAGGTGGGTAAATGGGTAAATATAACATCAATCAATGTGTAAATATAACACCAATCTTTACAAAAAGGTTTTGGGAGGATCCAGGAAACTAAAGGCTTGTAGCCTGCTGATTGTAATATATAAGCTAGAAAAAGCTGAAGTGGAAAAAATATATTTGACAATGGCAGAAACACAGTTTTGGAAAAGTCAATGTGTGTTTGTCTTGGAAACCTCTTGGAATTGTTTGAAAAATATACAGATAAGGGTGAAATGGCTGATCTTGAATTTTGAAAATCCTTTTGGCAAAGTGCTTTTACAAAACACCTTTTTGGGAGCCTGAGCAAACATTGCCTAGGAGAGAAGGCCCTGAGATGTGGAAGTAACTGGCAAAGAGATAGGAAACAAGGTAGGAGAGAATGGGAGAAAAGTTACCCAGTGGAAGGATGTTGGCAGGGTGGTTTCAAACAGGGCAAGACCTTTCATAGGAGCTGGGTTTGTGGGAAAGCAAGAAGGTGGTGGTTGGAAGGGGCAGGACTCAAGGGGTGCTCCATAGCACTTGCATTTCAGCCATAGCCTGTCTCACTGCAGGCTAAATACACCTGAGCTACAACTCCCAACCAACCCATCTGTGGCTTAAAGCACTCGAGGAAGGTGTTGGGGTGGGCAGATATTTGCTCACAGCAGGCTCATCCCACCTGCAATAGCACATGGCCCCATCCAAAGGTCAGTCAGGACTGAGCAAGGCTTCTCACATCGTGTAGGCTTCCTCTCTTTTATGTGCATCGTTGCAGACATCAGCTCTGGTACCTTGTCTCTGTGCAAGGTGTGTGTAATGTTTAGGTCATAAAGAGTAAGGCTTGTGTTTGCCCCTGGCCATTCAGCACTGGAGAAGAATCAAGTTACCAGGAAAGCCTGCGTTAATGGCTCTCTTCCAGCTCATCCTTACTTTTCCATCGCTTCCCCTTACCGAGTCCTGTTTCTCTGCCACATTCCTATCAACAGCCGTTGTTCTCACCTTGAATAAATCCCCATGTGAAGTGTGTCTAGCAGAGAGGTGTTTTGGTGCACATATATTTGCTTAGGTTGAGGCTTTTCTTCTGGGGAAGCCTAGGAGATGATTTACCAGAGTTGAGGGTGGTGCTATGGAAGACAGAAATGGCAAGAACCACCCGAGATCTCAAAATGTTGAAGTGCAAGGGAGTAAAGAGTGCAGAGAAAAGAGTGGGAGGAAATGAACAAACAAATCCCAAGAATAGACTTACCAGCAGTTGTAAATCCTGATTCTCCCAGTGTTTCGTCTCTAACAACTCGTAACCAGCTAGTACTTGTGCTGTCAAAGCGGTGGTTTGACCATCTCTGCTGGTTCCGAGTTGCGTGTGTTTCAGCTACTGGTGGTTTCTGAAAGCCCTGCCTGCTCAGTGGCGTTCATGCTCGTAGGTATCGTGGTAATGGGGGAAAAAACCTGCAGCTTTACCTTTGGGAAATGTGTGGGGAGAGTGCCACTGTGTGGTGACACCGAAAATGTAACCTTCCTCACAGAAGGTTTAAAAGAGCTTCTCTTTGAAGTTAATGGAGGCATTCTTGATTTAGCCCCAGAATTTGGGCTGTGTCTGGTGTAAAGCAGCAGGAGCAACACTGCAGGCACTTCTTTTTGCTTTTATATTCTTTTTCCTTCCCTCTCTCTCTCCCCTTTGGCAAAGGTAAGGCAAAATGTGTTCTTTTCCAGTCATGTATTACCATTGCGTCTTTCCTCAAGGGATGGTGAAATAAAGGGAGAAGAGCAGGACACATGTAGATATGATACTGTGCCCTGCAATTCTCTGCAGACAATCTGTTGCTAATTGCTCAGGCATGGACAACACGATTCAGGGACTCAGGGCCGTGCTTCCTTGTACCTGTGCCAGTGAAGCTGGGGCTGTACCGTGATCATTCCCTTATTACAGCATGCGTTCTGCACCCCACAGTGCAGATACACACTGCAAAACCAGGGAGGGTGGTACAGTGTCTGCTGCCATCGTTGCTCCTGTAGCATGAACCTACTTGACACAGAGTCTGGGCACTCCTCTTGGTGATCATCCAAGGGATGATCATGGACCTGAACTGTCTCCCACAGAAACCTACGTCGTCCTCCATACGTACCCCTGCGCCCCAGGATTTGGGATGCTGCTTGCCATGCTCTCTTGCTGGGACATACCAGCCTTTGGTCTACCTGGTAGCCTTCTACAGGAGCACTGGAAGAGAAACATAATCCCTGCAGGAGCCCTCCTGAACTGCATGTGGCCCTGTTCAGACATGGAGGAGAGACAGGTCTGGCTGCCTTACACTGTGTCTCTCTTGCAGAAATTCAGCCCTGTCAACTGGGACACCAGCGAAATCCTCTTTGGGTAGCCAGAAGCATCACTCCATGAGGAGCTACTGCGTTTCCTTTACACACTCCTTTATGTGGTGCTGCTGTGCTGCTCCTTTGGATGGCAACCCAAGGGATGATCATGGACCTGAACTGTCCCCCACAGAAACCTACATCGTCCTCCATACGTACCCCTACGCCCCAGGATTTGGGATGCTGCTTGCCATGCCTGCCAATCTGTGCTCCCAGCCATGGCTTTCCTCCTCTGCCTCTTGGAGGGCAGCCCTCTGATAGGGGCTGCTTGCCATGTGTCGCTCTGCTGATGGTCTTGGTTACCTCTGCCCACAGGTGAGAATTATCCAGCTTTGCTTTCCCATTGGGATCTTAGTCTCCTTCGTACTCAGCTATCTGCTGGTGGAAGGTTCATTTAGAGTCACAAAGGTCCTTCCAGGCCATCATCATTCACAAAGCCTCCACATGGCTTTATTGAGCAACATGTGAGCTCTTTCTAATTCTAGCTGCACCTGTCTTGCCTGCAGCAAAGCTGTTCCCTCTTCACTTCTCGTTCTCAGTCGTCCCACCGTCCTCATCCGCACGTTGTCAGGAACAGTAACCGTCTCCTGCTATAAAGGTTGGAAAGGGTCAGCCCTCTGACCAGCTGACAGTCTTTATGGTGTTGCCTTACCACCTTGCCACTGCAAAAACTCAATTCTACCATCTCTGGTAATTAATTGACAGCATTTTGGGCCTGAAGTAGTGAATCATCCTTTAGCTTCCCCACATGAATCACAAGCTTTGTGGCTGTAGGACCAGCTGGGTTCTAAAGACCCCAAAGTAATACCCAGCCAGTTCAGATTTAGCAGCCACGGAGAATAAGTCAAGATTAATTCTAGTCCCTGTGAATCAGCTATAGATACAGGTCTGTGGGAACATCCTTAACCACAGCCTGGTTAAAAACTGCCTGTCATAGAAAAAAGAGCTGGGGGGCAGCCTGAGAAGACACCAAATGTGCTTCATTTCTAGGGGGACCCTTATCACCATCCACACCAATCCTAGTACACGTTGTGTGACCCATTTTTAGCTTCTCCATGGGCAGAGGCTCTGCAAACTCATAGCTTATTCCAGTGCTTTATTCTCCTGACCATTAATCATTAGACTTTCCTTAATGTTCAACCTAACTTTCCCTTCCACATTTAAACTGATGTTTTATTCTATGCACACATTGCTTCTTTCCCAGCTGCCACACTGTTCTGTGTAGCTGAAAGCCATTCTCACGTCTCCTTGTCTCTAGGTTTAGCACCTCAGTTCCTCAGTCTTCCACCACAGGCCATGTTTTCTAAGCATCTGGTTTTTGGAGGCCTTCCACAACTTTCTCAGCGTGGTATTTTGTAATCCTGCATCACCCAGAGAGTTCAAATTTCTGTAGAGCATAATATGAAAGAATTAAGAAATACAACATGGAGCATGCTTCCATTACAATGGTAAAAAAGACCATGGCAAATCTATTTCTTATCTTGTGGAAATCACACCTCAGCCTAATCTCCAGCTAAAATATTCATTAATACGGCCTGAATAATGAACACGTATAGAACAATTACTATGAAATGGGCTTTCATTATACTTACGAGGTACAGGTTTGTGCACATGAGAGGCTCTGACAAGATCAGGGTAGCAGTGAATGAAGCTCTTTATACACACCTGCCTAACAGGAGGGGATTATACACAAATGAATCTACAATTGGTGTTAGCCTGCATATATCACGTTATACCACAGTGACCGGTCTAGGTTCTGGAAGAGTGAAGATAAGGAATAGGAATGCAGGCAGAGATTGCACTGCTTTGTGGTAAAACCGGGATGTCTCCTAAAGGAAACTGGTAACTCTTGCGGGCACAAGCTCGCTCTTATGTAGGGCAAGTCTTGCTGCAGACACACAGACCCTCTCAGGACACAAATATCTTAGCAGGTCACTCAAAAGTGGAAACTTTGCTGATTTGTCTGGGTGTTCTGGGGGCTGGGGATTTTGTTTATTTTATTCTGTTGGGCTTTTGGGGAATTTGAAGGGCTCCTGTCCTCTAGATTTGGCTGCTGCTGTTTTTCTACCGATTGGACCAGCTCGTGCTTGTTCCTCCATGGGACCTCAGGAAGAGAATTTCACCAGAAGGTGCAATGATGAACAGGCTTTGTCCCTTGGCCAGAAGCTGCTCCTGCGGACTCTCTGCAGTGCTATGGGGACAGACACAGGATGGGCAATGCTGGAGCAGTCCCGTTCTGTGCCTGGCAGCTGGGATGCTCTGCTCGGTGCAGCACTCTGCTGAAAAGTGGCACTCAAATCTGTGTCTTTCCAAGCTCGCCCCTTGGCTCTGGGGCTGCCCAGGGGAAAAAACCCTGGGATCTGCATGCAGGGGTGGAAGGAGAGCCCAGATCTCACGGTATGGCCAAGGAAAGCTCTGGTTGTATTGTCACGGACCTAGCTGGATGGATCAGCACGCTGTAAATCTGTTTTGCTGGCAGAATCTTACCTAGATATAGACAGATAGATAGTTTGATAGATAGATAAAGATATATAACTTTTCAATATATA
>NW_010169704.1:0-58432 GCF_000695765.1 Mesitornis unicolor
ATATATTTATATATACAATATTTTTATACACATTTATATATTATTTTTAATATGATTCTTTCTGTCCTTTGCTGCATAGACAAGTCCTGCTGTGTGTGCTCAAGTGGCTGCACTTTGCTGGTGGAGCATTTGGGTGCTGGAGTCTCAGCAAGATCTAGAGGAAGGTTTTATACATTTATAGAGACCAACTGGTTAAAACACCATTGACCTTTAAGTTCTTTTTAAAGTGCCCTGCCTCTCCTCCCATCCTCCTGGTTATTTAAAAGTATTTTAGGTGGGGAAGATCTTCCATCTGTGCATCCAGCTCATGCCACGGTGATGCCTCCATCTCCCAGCTGCAATACAATAAGCAACAGCAATGTTTCTTTGCAAGATCAAGCCCAGGAAGGGTGTAAAAAATAATGCAGATCTAATTTATTGGTGAACAATAAGGGCTATAAAAGCAGTCATTTCAAGGTTAACGTGCTACTCAAATATCCAACAGTCAAGCTGAGTGAATAATCCATAACTAATTGCTGATTTAATTGCGCATTCATTGTACAGGAGGCAATTGTAATATTCCTGAAGGTTTTAGAATTCCCCCCCTTTAAAGTAAGCTATAAAACTTCTCTCTCTGTTAAAAACTTTGTTGCTTCACTATATCAACCAAGTGATGTTATTTCTATTCCCCAAACAGATTGCTTCTATACCATTAATTAATGGTAGCAGGCCATGAAAAAGAAATCCTGTGAAGAGGTTGTATAATCCATTTTTAAAGATTGTGTTTATTTGCTTTTCTTTTTTCCTGAACTAATGAAAACCAGAAAAAAGGCTTCTGGGAAGGCAGAAAGAAAAAGGCCCACACTGAGGATCCCCACTGAGGGAAACAAGCAGAGCCCAACACGCTTGGTCCAGCCACCAGGTCAACCAGCATTAATTGATGTCCAGTCATGCAGCACAGATATTCCCAGTTTCTCAGAACTGAAGTGTTCATGCCAGAATTTCCCTAATCTGGACATACCACTATTCTGAAGATACTCTTTAAGAATACAGAATATGGTTCTAAGCCTCGTATGTGCAGGAACTGCCCTAAAACAACAAAAAAAATTGTATTAGCCAGCAACATAATCTCATATTATTATTCTTTATAGATTTTTTACCTATACTTTGGAACAGAAAGGGCTGACTTGAGGGTAAAAAGGTTGTTTTACTCTTTCATCTTACCTCTGCCGTAATTTGAGTTTCTCCATTTCACCAAGAGAATCTTTTCAAATCAATACGTGAAATACAATATTGTCCTTATCAGGCTATCCCAATAGCAGACCCTCAGCCTACCACGCTTGTTGACATCCTTCAAGTGCAGTGTTTATAGGAGAATTCAATTTAAACTTTATTATCTTAGTAAAACTTTCCCACACTTCGATGCAATCATCCAAAATTAAAGAGTTCACAACAAAAATAGCCCGTATCAATTTATTCTGTTCACATTTCCATGCAATAAAAATGACTAGCATGTTAAACTGCAAATCCCTGAAGTAGATCATAGCATCCAGGAGAAAATGTCAGGAATAATTAAGATGGAAACCTAATTTGGCAAGCACTGCTACCAGAGATTGGCTGCAGGAGTGGAGAGGGGAACAAGAGGTATAGGAGCTTTTATCAGTAATGTTACTTCCATATTTCTTCCATATTTCTTCATTCATTTAAAAAAATAAATTAAAAAAAATTAAAAAACCAAAGCAAAACACAGGATCACCAGTCAAAACAGAACAGTTACACTTCTAGCAAGTATTTTTTCTCTGCAAGTGGAAGCTCTTGTTTTTAGCAACGTCAGATGTAGGGAATGACCTTTCATTACCCTCAATGAGATGAGTTTTGAGGAAGAGGCAGGAGCGTATTTTCACCTGCTCTACATAGATCAGGGGAGCAGCGCACGTCCCCTCATGTTTCATGCAAACACGTCACCACCACCAGCTCAGCTCCAGCTCCTCTGCCCTTGAAGCAAAGCTCCTCAACAGGAGGGATCCCCTCTAAAGGATGGGACAGGGAGAGGTGACAACACCTCCTGTGATGGGACAAGAGGAATTTTGCCAGAGAGAAATTGCTGCCTTCTAATAAAAACCACAAATGGTTCTGCTGTTATTCTGAGTCTGTGCAGCTATTGTCATTTCTATGGCTCTGCACAGCTACGTTAACCTTTATTAACCTTTATCTGTTAAAACAGAGCTTCGACAAGGCTTGCACTTCAAGTCATGGAGATGCCTCTACTCGGGCAGCAGCCCCTGTTCCCACAGGAACACACTACCTGTGTAAAGAGCATTTCTAGACCAATTCATCTAACTCTGAACTAGAAACAGGCTGTTCAATTATACCAGCATCGCTTAAACAGAACTTTGCCAGTGCAGACAAAACTTTTCCCATCATTTCCAGCTCACAGAACACCCTTTTCCTTCCTCTTCTTTCTCCATGCCCTTTTCTAAACTGACCTCCAGCACACGAAATATCACCCCCACATCTGGATTATACCCACCAGAGCAATGACATTTTCCCGTTAGCCAGCACATGCATTTTGCTGCCTACTTACAGCAGAAGAGAGGGGTGGTGATATATAAAAATTCTGAGTCTATTCACACTGACATTTACTGGGGAATTCCAGCAATCGAGAGAAACCTCGCATTTTCAAGCTTTGCTCACAAACAAACATCCTAGAAAATGAGGCGGAAGTTTTCAAGCCCTGCAAGGAATTTGCCAAACCAACTAACTTCCTACACACAAACACCAGAATGTTCTTATTAATAAAAATAAAGTATTTCAGAAGGTTCCCCAATGAAAGTTTTTGGAAGACAAAGTGATCATTTCCTACTAAATGTTAGTCGCTAGCAATACATTGGTTAAGGAGTGTGTTTGTTGTCTTTTTATTTTGTTTTAATTAAAGGGAAGCCACTGTCATTACAGAACACCAATTCAGTTAAAAAGGAATTGGACATTTCCCCCTAAATAAGAATTGAGGGAGCTTTTTGCTGCAATACTGCATCTACTCACGGCAGACAGCACCAGCCACAGAAAGGCTCTCTCAGCTGGAAGTACCAAAACAGTTTCTTCTGACAGCAGGGGTGCAGGAAATGATTTGAGGTTGCAACTTGTGAATCCAAAAAGCAATTATTTCCATCCCCAAATATAGTCATTTCTTGACTGTATTCAGCCCATAGTGCAGTCTGATAGAAGAGCCCTATAGCAAGGCACCTTTTGAAGGATTTTAAGGCTATAGACACAACAGCTGGCCACCCAGTAGAGCCAGTCCCGTCTTTTTAGCAGACATTCAGCAAGGCTATTTAGCACAGCATTTCATTTAAATATGAACTGCTAAACATGTGCTTTAAGTCTCAGAAGACATTTGACTCACCTCTGTGTTTAAAACTAAGGGGAAGCATCACTGAATCAAGAAAAATCTCATTCCTCTAGATTACACCAACCACTTCACTAAGGAAACATGTCGTAAACTGAAGTAGCAGCAAAAGTCATGTGGATCTAGAACTCAGGTGTTCCCTTAACTTAAAAAGAGCAAAAACCTTAATTCTCATGAAGTCAAGATACTGATTTCAGCAGGGAACCAAAGAATTCGGGCTCATTCAAATGCAGCCGCTTGGTTTGAATCCATCCATCCAGCTGATTATGATGGATTAGTGGCACACAAATACCCAGTCCAGACATCTCCTGAAGCCATTGCTCCATCCTCTTCTTCTCTAAGTGATGTGATTTCAGAAGAAAACTGGAGAGAAAAAAATTAAAGAGTAAAACATGAATTATTTTTTTTAACCCCCAGAAATGAAGATGTTAGAGTCACTACCTGCCTCTTGGCAACAATTTACATGGCAATGGATTATGTGGGGTTTTAATATCTAATTGTTTTGAAATTCAAAATGAGCTGTTGCCATGGCAATCCCTACATGCTATGTAAGATGTATTATTTAGTGAAGTGTCTCCTTAAAGGAAAAGCCTACCCAGACACTCAATGAGAGCTTCAATGAGAGCCCATAAGCAAACCTGTCCTTCTGCCTACTTGAGTCCTCTCAAAACCCAAGATGCAAAAAGACGGAGGTCAAGAGACCAGAGCAGAGCTGTTAGCCACTTTTTGAGCCTCTGCTTTACCATAAAACTCTGACAAAAGCTGCATTTCTTGCAGTGTTTTCTAGCAGGAAAGAGTTCTGCAGAAAACGCTTTTGGTTTGAGGTTGTTGGTTTTGTGTAGAGGTTTGGGGGTTTTTGATTGTTTGTTTAAATTAACAGCTTGACATGTATTTACATAAAGAAAAGGCCTTATCAACTATGACTTTTTAATCCTCAGGAGGCTTCAAGTTCCCCTACCAGTTTATTAGCAGTAGCCTAGAAATACCCAGTTCATTTCCTATCAATCACAGACTTCCTCCACAACCAGCATTTGAAGTAATAAATAACCAGGTTTTATGCTTTATTTACCTTTTTTAAATGCAGAAGGGTCTTGCCTTCCAAGACCATGAAGCAAACCTGGACACAATATAAATACACTGTGTATACACTCATACTTTATCAAAACTAGTAATTACTATTACATTAAATTACTATTAAATATTAATGTACTATTAAACTGCATGGTTAGAAACGTAATCATTTAACTAGTGGCTAAAATAATGTTAAGAGATTGAGCAATTTACTTTAGATGATTAAATAAATACTACCTGGACGTATAACCCATTATAATGGGATGCAATGGGTAGGGATAATTTTGAACCAAGGCATTTGTGTGTGCTCTGCAGCCCAGGTTCCTCTTCTGCTGGCTGATGCCAGCACATTTCCCAGGAAAAGTTGGCAAAAGCAACTAAAATGAAGCAAAATCCCATTCTGAAGAGCACAGCAGCTGGATGCATATATAAAAATGCTTGCACACGTTTGCATTGATATTTCTATATGCAAATGCTCAAAGTTAATTAAAAATGCCCTACAAAAATACAGTTAAAATACCTTACCCTGGGACATGCAAGCCAATTAAATCCGATATTAGTTGTTCTTCTTCCAAATGAAGGTGATTGAACAACTCATTGCGGAAAGTTTGTATAGTTCAGCACAGTCTCATACTTCACTCAACTTTCACACATTATCATGAATTTGAATATTTGCCGTGAATTTGAATATTACCATTGAATGTGAATATTTATGCATATTGCCCATATTACCCATTAATTTGACACTATGTTTTTCAAGTTAGAGGAGAAAAAGGAAATGCGTAATAGAAATTACTCTCTCAGGTTCCAGGATTCCCATAATACAGCAGTTTTCTTGGGTGTTTGGTTGTCCAGAGTGATTAAGAGCTGCCAGGACAGCCTGGGGTCCCAGCACCAGATTTGCTGTGGGATCATAAGTGGCATCTCTCACTCTAAAGAGTTCTGGGGTGGGAGGAATTGGTGATAGTGCCTTACCACCTCGACTACTTGCAGACCTGCACGTATTTATTTAAACATTTTAGAAGGCATTTAACATTCACCTTGATCCAAATAGATTATAAGTCAATGAACACTGTGCTATTATTTCTGTATGTTGGTCGTGTTATTTCATCTTTAAATTCTCTTCTCTACTATTTCTACAACCAGTAATTTTAATAATTCGTAGTTGAAGCCCTCTAGATTTCTCTGCTAAACTACAACGCATTCCTTTAATGCTCCCAACTCCCATCACACCATATATATCAAACCACTCTTTCGACTCCTGCACTTCCAAACATTTTAACCACCTTAATGGCTTTTCTCACTGAACCATAAACATTATTTATAAATTCATTTTAAGACATACATACAACAAGAAACTCATAACATGTCGTGAAATACAAATTATGTTTACTGGAGTATAAAAAATTCTTTGGGTCTATGTTTATGTAATGAAGGAAAAAGCCAACTCTTCTCCAAGTGGACTCTTATTATAAGCAATCACCAAACGCAAGATGAGAAGGCAATGAATTATTTGCTCCAAAGCAATTTTTTAAATAAACAACTTGACAGGAAAAAAACAGAACCTTCTAAGACTTAATTTGAATTAAGTACATTTAGTGCAGTTGCAAAGAATAATCACACTACTTTATCCGGTATTTTTCACAACTAAGTAGCTGCAGCATCTGCTTTCCTCTAAGGTTAATACTAACACCATGGGCTATTAATCTTTGTTACCTCTTTGCAACTGAGCAAGGGAAATCACCCCAGTACTGATACTTCAGGGGAAATGTTTTTAATCAAAGTTCATACATTATTAGGGCTCCAGAAGAAGGAGAGGTTAGTTTTTAAATAACTAATGATATATGGATCATGGACAGCTGGTAGTCATTCTGGAAACCTTCAGCCATTGGAGGTCTAACTCCACAAACACATGCAATCAGATATGTAAAATTGTAAAAAGTATATTTAAAATTAAAAAAATCTAGAAGTTAAAACTAAAATCAAACTCTTCAAAAGGCAGCCAGCAATTTTGACCTGAGACTCGTGAGAATCATGTGCCTCACTTGCTCTGTAGGTTACTGTACAGATAACTAAAAGTGAGTCGTGCCCTGGGCATGAAACTTCTCATGTAAAAGAGGGTCTCTTCCACTCTCTCTGGTCCCAGATACCCCTGAGCCGCAGGCTGCCCTTCTCAGGAGGTTTACATCTGTAGCTCATCCCGTGGCACTGCAGCACGGATGTTCAGACTCTGTTACAAAAAGTCCAGTTATTAGCAAAGAACTCTTGGCTGTACTTTCATGCCCACCTGGTCACCTTTAGGGCATCACCTCAGCCCATTTTGTCATTTCAGATCTTTTTCTGGCTCTCTGCGAGACTCTGTCCCCTGTAATTCACATTCTCTTTCCTTTTAGTCAATGGCACGTACAGAGTAAGAGCTCATCATTATCGCCAGAGGACCATTAAAGTGTGACTGCTTGGAGAGAGGGACCTGTATTTTTAGCATTGATGGACTGAGGTTCTCGTCTCTGTGGCAAATGGGTCATAACATCTCTTTTCGAGTTTATAGCGGAGTATTTCAAAGCAAAGCTTAATCTGCCAGATCCATAATGTAGATTTTTAGTAAGATCCTTTGTGCAAGGAAAAGGACATAAACCAGCTGCCTTTGAATTCAGATGGAAACGCTGATGATCTAAATCATCCAAGCCTGGTGTATAAATGAAAAGCAACAACCAGACCAGGGACTGATCCCTAGAGAGCTCACTTATGATTCACTGTGGAAGATGAAAAGCTGTCTATGTAAACAAATTGTTTATGGTCTGTTAAGCAAAAGTAAAACCAATGGAGTGCAGCGGATGCAATTCCAGCTGAGGATTCAATCTTACAAAAGTGCACGGGTCTGACCCCGCAGCCCTTTTCCGTAAGAGCACTTTCCCTGCAGACACGCGAACAAGCAAGGACTGCAGTATTTGCCATCTGTGCCCCATCAGCCTCCGATGGGAAGAGACAACGCCTGAAGAAGTGCTTTGTGCTCCCATTTCAAGGAACACAGAGATGCTGCAGCCAAAGGCAAGCCCTGGGACTACAACAGCATCGCTCGATTCTTGACTCGTGATCAGCCAGACAAACCTTGAACAGCTCCCTTCTTTTGGGCTCCAACCTTAACTCAGTGAAGAGTGGACTCCTCATCAATTTGACAGACATAGGACAAGTTCACGAGGGAACTGCAAAGACTACAAAGATTCGGGCTATAATTCTCACAAGTAACTTTATGTCCCTCCTCCCCATCCACACCACATCACCTAAATTCTCGGGGAAGGATACAGGACACGTACAGGTGGGCACACGATCAAACAGAGGTTTCAAACCATCTCAGTGGCAGCTGTATTTAAACCCTGCTGGAGATCTTTATGCTCTTTTTAATCAACCCTGCCTAATTTTCACCAGCCTGCCATTTCGAGTTTATTTTCAGACATCATTACCTTCAACCTTGGATTTCTTTGTTAATCTAAGGAGCTGGTATTTCCAAGGCTAGAACAGCAGCTGCATCGCACCAAGCGAAGGCAGTAAAACATCTGCTCATGGTGTACTCATTTGGGCAGATTGGAGTTACGGGGATTCGGCTAATAACCCCTGATGTGCTTTCACGCTCACCTGGCCAGCCTTATGGCATCCTTCAGAGCGTTCTCAGACCATGTTTTCACTTCGGTTTTAAAATTAACGAACCTGTGGCATTTCTTGTTTAAAGGTTTGTGATAATTGGCAATGTTGTTAGACACCAAGAGAGGATAAATAGACTGCCTGTCCCAACTTTAGAAGGGATGTATGATCACATAACAAAAATTTACAGGAAAAATAAGATGTTTCAAGTCCATTCTCCCAACCATCGTATGAGTTTTGGGGTTTATAACCACCCCACAAGTACCAATTAAACTGATACCTGCAGACCTACAACACAATAAATATCAGCTCTCATAACTGTAGAGGTATAAGGAGATGTTTGGCACTGGGAAATATTCAGACCAAAATCCAATCAAGGGTGAAAAAGAGGACACTGGAAATAGCAACACGTAACTGATGTTAAGTAGCAAATAATAAGTAAACTGAGGCAGGCCCTGTTCAAAAGTCCCAGGAAAGGTTTGCTTAACCCAGATAATTGTCTTTAGATAAAAAAGCAGAGATTATGAAATCCGTGGCATTTTCATACTTCTCTGAGATGCGCACACACATAAAACAGTTGTCCTAATTACTTCTGAAGGGGATAACATTTATCTCATTACTAAATCAGTGCCAACAGCAGACAGGGAAAACGCCATGCCAAACCAGCTCTTAATAATTCTCCAATGCATCTTTAAGAGCATTGTCTAAACATCCTTATCTCCAGAAGGCAAAAAAGACTCAATCACAGGACAAATCTGATCTTAATAAGCAGGAAATCATAGGAGCTTCCCACATCTGTTTTGCCCTTATTAGATTAGCAGCGGTGTCACATCTGATGTCATGCTGGTGTACACTGACCTTCAGCAACTTAGCAGATTTCTTTTTGTCTTTTTTAAACACTAAGAAAGCTTTTTTGGAAGCTGCTTTTCTTGGTAAAGAGCATAAATATACCCTGTAAGGATGGATTTCTCTAGGGAGTGACAGAACTGCACAACTGTGGATTTGGGGAACCCAGCTGCGAATATCTTCAGGACATGGTCAGGGAATATCTATTACAATTATTTTTGGAGTACGTTTCCAGAATCAGGGGTGTCATTTCGGCAGTGTGTGTAACCCCTCAGGCTGACAGTACTTACACGCTCATTAGCGGCGATGCAGCTGATATCACCAGTGAAGATGCTCTCTGCCAGGCTGACTGCACTGGGTTGGCGTCTGGAGTAGGGGCCATAAGGATCCGAGTGTGCAGTTTTCCATAATATTCACGTGTGCTGGCAGACAAACTTAGCTAAGCGGTGAAAAATCAGGGCTTTTGTCCGGGAGATCTGCAGGAGTGCAGGTGGCCTCTGGGGCCTTTTGAGTTCCCTTCAGCTCCAACATCTAAATACCATTCTTCTTACTGCTTTTTATTTTTACACTTAACATTTTGGCTAATTTCTCCTACCGTAGCTGTTAAGAGACTTGGCAAATAACGTCTGGACTTTGCCTTTATCACTCAAAACTGTTTTATTTTCGGAGAGCTTCCACTCTTCAAAACTTTTCATTTTAACAAATATTCCTATGGGCTCACGTCGTTCAGTTTACCACATCACATAACACCTTTTATCAAGTGTTTGAAAGGCAGACAGGTCCAGCCAAGGTTTTCCCTTGCTCTTCCCTAAAAACACTGACACTTTTCTGTGACAAGAGCCAGAACAGCAGCAGCTTTTCATTTCTTCTTCTCTTGCAAGGGTGGAGCACAAAGGCAATAAGGAAAATCATCCCCTCCAAGCTGGTTGCTTGTTTTAAAAACAGAAGTTGCCATTCCGCTGGAAATGGCAAAACATCCAGACTTCAAAACATCCTCTTTTAACAAACAGAAGCAAACAAACATACTCTCCATGAAACGAGCAAAACAAATAACCCTGAAGTACTTCACTTCAGACACATCCACAGATCTATGCAACGAAAGGTTCAATTATGTTTTCTGGCCTTAACAAAACATCTCATTTAAAAAACTGGCAAATCACCATGAGAATGATTTCAGTAGATCTGTGTTTTCCAAGGGAAAATTGCTGTCTTAGAAAGTATTCAGCTGCAGTTGTTTACCATTACCAACACCATATCTTAATGGCAGATATTCTTGAAATACTTACAGCTAGGCAAACCCCAAAGGAGCAGGTCAATGTTAACGCCATCTGTAACCTTATTTCCAAAAGCACCCATATTTCCTATCGTTTCCTACTGATGTTCACATAGAACAGATTTGTTTCACTGTTTCCTCCAAGAGGTAGTGTGTAAACCCAATTTGTAGGGATATCTGTTCACAACAGCATCAGAACATCTGCTGAATTTCTGTGGACCTCAGGTGCGATTGAAGCCCGTTTATCAGGGATGAGTCTCTATTAGACAAACTTCAGCAGCCCACAAAGCTCCTCCAATCCCTAACAACCATTCACCCTAAAAACAATTTTTCAAGCTATAATTTTGCATGTTTAATTAACCACAGAGGGAGAAAAGGAGGAAAGGAAACCCTCCAGAATCCAACAGGAACTATCAAGCAATTATCTTCAGGAGAGCTGCTGTGAAACACAACCAGAGAGTTCCTAATTTCTTCCACCAGTGTAACCAAACAGCCCTTGAGATGCCTGGCTACAAAGATATCTTAGGTTAAATCCACATTGTAAGAATTAAAGAGCTCAAGTCCTGTCGAGTATCAGACAAAAGCAGCCGATATCGAACACTGCCCATTTGTGCAACCTCACCCGCTGCTCGGCCACGCGTTTGCAAAGTGCTTGGAGCAGAAAAATCAAGTTTGGTTTTTGACACTGTGTTTTCTCTTGGACTCTTGGCTTCTATCAGATGTAATATCAGATCTTCAAGGACTGAGAAGCAACACTTAGAAGTTGACGCAGGTGATGTAGCTTAAACACGGACAGCTCTCCTGCAGAGGCAGAGGTTTCCAAGTTCACTGCAGTTTCCATCCTGGAAAGCTTAACAGAAAGTCATGAATGGTGAAGTTGTGACTTTGCCATGGATATTTTAAGCTGGCAGAGCAGCCCTAGAAAGGTTTTTGCTACCGGCTGCAGACTAACTAGGACAGCCTAATTTAGGGCAAGATGTTGTTTAGTGACTCAACATATTTGAACTTCACGCTATTACTGAAGCTGTAAAAAGGTCTGGATGATGCTGCAGCAGATAAGTTCTCATTTGTGTAGGAGAGGACTACGTGTGCCAGGGAAAATTCCTTAGAGATTCTCATCACAGAATATGTGACAAGGCTGGGACTCTGGAAAGTATCCATATTAATTCAGTACCTTTTCATGACAGTCTTCAGCACAAGAATGAATAGAATTAATATTCCTACAATATTCATTGTAATCGGGCAGGAAAACTGAGGTACAGAGGAGCTTCTCACCTACATAGTCCTCACCAAGTTCACCTCACGTTCATTCCAGAGAAGCACAACTTTGTTCAATGCAATGTGACTTGTCCCAGTCTGGGAGCACTGGTTTGGCAGAGGCGACACTCCTGTTTGCTGATATTCCCCCCATTTCAGTGTTTAGAAAGAAAATCTATTGCCACTAACAAATCACCTCCATTCACAGGAGTCTTCACACCAAGGGGTCAGAGCTCCAGTTGGCAGAGCAGGGAAAAGCAAGTAGTGAAAAGCTCCTACCTCCAGGCAACGCTCTTATTTTCCTATTAAATCCCTTTTAATCCATTCAGGAACATAAGAGGTGCAGAATGAGATCTCCAATTGTTTTTAACATGGCTTTTGAACATGAATCTTTGACATCGTTTTAAAACGCATCAATCCTTTATGTGTTTATCTATGCTGATGAGCATTACGTTCTGCTTCAAAAATATCTATTTCTGCACTTGGGTTATTTTATTTCCCTATTGTTAAAATGAAAGATTGGCTAAACCATTTCAGCAGCGCCTGTCAAGCACTTCCTTTCTCCGGCAAATCCTAAAGCTCTGATTCTCATCATTAAGTCACTGACAATATAAAGACAGACCTCTTCAAATAAACCATCATCAACAAAGATAAATGCACAGAAATGATCCAGAAATTGGCCTGCAGCATCATTGCAGCATAAATAGAACTTTCTGAAGAGGAATGACCCGCATTTTAAAAGCCCTCTTGTACCAAATGCCGCGCAAGCATTCAAAAGCTTTTCAAACTTCACAGACCGGGTTTTTTTTCACGTATCTCCATTCCACGCAGATAGAGCTGTCAACCTCACAAGAAGACAAGAACAATAAAGTTATCAACTGCTTCTCCCCATAGAAATGCAAGCCCAGCTGAAGGTCAATCCAATAGCCTACCTAACCCGGTTTTTCTTCAAGAACAACGCAATCAAAGACAAGCAGGCAATGATTTGTCACCCAGCCTGCAAACAACCCGAGAGCTGTGTTTTTTCAGAGCTGGAAGTGACATCTGGAACACTGGTGAATGTCCTCCAGGAAATCCCTTCACCCTTTTTTGAACTAATCTGTATTTCAAGTCGCTGCAACATCAACTGCAAAGGCCCCACAATTTAATGACTTCTTTTCTTAAACATTACTTCCATTTTATTTTTTATATCCACTGCTTTCTAATTTCTATTGCCCTTCTGCTTCTTGTGTCGTGAAAAACAGCTTCCCACAGTAATCATCCCTCCGTATCTTCTCCTTCATCAACTTGATTTTTAATTTCTATCATTTAATCTAAACTGAAAGTCACATCTCCAATCCTCCTTATCCAACATTTGCTTTCTCAGCAGTCTGGGCTAAGGAATAGCAAGCAGACTTTGGCACCAGTGGTCAGACCACAGCCCTAGGAACCCACATTTACACCTTCCCCAGGCGCTGGACATGGAGTTTAACACTTGTCCAAGCCAAGAGTTGACTCGCATCCTGAACTGAGCATTTGGAAGTCAACTGGGAGATTACAATTGCTGCAATTAATCCAAGTGTAAAAAGATTAACAACAGTTTATCCAGCTTTTATTCTCCGATGACTGACTACAGTTAATTCTACCAACACCTCCAACGACACAGCCCAGGCCCCACAGCAGCTTAATTGCTCCTACACTCTCTATATTCTCTGCTCCGTCTGGAGCGCAGCCTCGGATGCCACGGTGCTGCCAGGATGTTATAATCAGAAAAAGACTCAGGAATAGAAGCACAGCATTAGGCAGATGGTTGAGGCCCTTCCTTCATTTGCTTTTCAGATTAACTAAGTGTGTCCAAATGAGACACTTGATAACCAAATATCAGTTTTCCTTTTCCCATGCAGCCCCACATAGCCATACTCTGGAAAAACTTGATTTTTTGCCCTCCTGGGGATGAATGCTAGTCACAAATGCTCAGTTTATATTTGGGAAAGTGAAGGCAAAGGGTGCTTCTGAACCTGACTTTATGGGGCCAAGTTTTATGAGACATCAAGTACTTTTAAAGTATTTCTGTGCAATAAAGGCTGCTTCTTTCATATTGTATCTGAAATCGCATCAGAGATGGTGTTTATTCCACACAAGGAACTGGGGACAGCAAGGTCTTCAAACAGCTCAGATCTGAAGGGTGCAGCTAAGCAGGGCTTGGAAACAGGGGACTGGTTTGTGGTACTGAAGCCACCATTTGAGGAGTTGGGGAGCCAAGTGGGATGGGGTGGCACACCCAGGTAACATAAAGCATCTGTGACAGAACTAAAAATACAATGCAGAGCTTGTGAGGATCAGAGCTCATCTTCCTTTCTCCTCCAAACAGCTTCCAAGGCAAGAAAATAACATCGCAGAGGAATGGCAAACACCCAAAGAGCAAAGCCATCCTCTTACATTTCATGGGGCCATTGAACCCATTTGCTAGAGCATCTCCTCTGTCCTTTCCCCGAACATCTGCAGTGATGGCAGCAGTGCAAAACACGAGTTCTAGGAGCAAGAAGTGCTTCCTAAACAAATAGCCGCATCTTTAAGTACTAAACAAGCAGACACGATTTCAAACGTTTGGCAAGGTGCAGGTACATCATGACAGCATGTTAAATGCATTATTCAACACACTACAAAGTGTAACATGTCGAAGTGACAGTTTATACTGTATTTACCTCCTGTCAGCAAAGGTATTAGAACAGAACGGTGGGTGCTTGAGCAACAGAAATAATGCAGTGGAAAAGATATCCAACCTGCAGCAGCAAAGAGAACAGCTTGCCAGGCTCAGATGCCTCGACCCCAAAGGGGAATTTAAGGAAATACTTTGAGCCAGAACATCGCAGGAAAAAAAAATCATTGAGTTCAATTTACAGACATTGTCTCCTGCGAAAAAATTTTGCAATCAGATTTTTAATATCCCTAGAGCTTCAGATATAAGTGGGTTCCCAAATTATATCATCTACCATTTCCCCTTGTATTCTTAATGATCCAGAGAACCCAAGGGGATTTTCTGCACTTAAGCCTACTCAGATGCAGACGCAGGAGATTTTGTCTGAGCTCCATTTGCTGAGAGCACAGCCCAATAAACTGGGGTTTAACAGACCTGGGTCATCCCCCAGGTTTGCCACATGAGTAGGTCCATTGCCCTGCACGTCAGTCTGTGTTGTTGGGGATAACACCGATATTCATAGCAGACCTCTCAGAAATAAGTTGAGGTGAAGCATATTCTACTAAAACAGACATTATCATTATTGTTAGTGCTGTAGTTAAGCACAAGACCATTTAATTTCCCCTTATTCAAAAGACACACTCAGCTATGAGAAAGAAAAATGTCCCAGAAAACTTATTTAAGGTTTCATGCTTAAGTTGATAAACAAGAAACCCTGGATTGCCTGATTTGTGCACAGGAGCATAAAGGCAAGGGCTACCTGGAGAGCTCAGGTACCTCAACAGCTTCATTGCTGCTGCACCGATGGTGCTGGCCCATGTTATGCAGTCGATGAGGGGCACCAATAAAGCCATTGCTTATGTTTATTGTAAGTCATTCACCAAAATGGATGTTACACGGCATTAAAAGTATGTTGGGTGTCTGGGTGCAATAAAAAATTAATTTACCATTCTCAGAGCTTCTCATTTAGTTAAATCAGCTGTGTTGCAGCTACATTATCTGTATGTTTCCAACGTATTTATTCCTTATATTTTTGCAGAGCTGGCTTAAACTGAGCTTTATTTTTTATTATTAGTTTAATGTAATTTCTATGTCGCCCTGGGAGTAGGCCATGCTGTAACAACTGTACTGCCACATTGCCATCTCCAGGCAAGCCAAGGAACTGTACAAGAAGCTTGCTCAGAAGCGCATCTTTTTGAATAAAAATTAAAAACTATCTGCTCTTTTGGAATACTCTCCTAATTCAAGGAATGTATGAAAATTGTCAGCTATTTGCACTGTGTTTTACTTCTAGAATATTTCCACAGCCACAAGTGCCCAAGGCAGACTTACTTGTATCCCAAGCAGCAGCTCAATGCTAAGTCTTCTACATGAACCTGTGCCCTCTGAACATTGCAGTTCGGTTCTACGACAGATTTTCAAAGCCCACAAGATCTACACTGATCTTTATTATTCCTCAACTGACAAACCCTGAGACAACAAGCCCATACCCTCCCATCAAGCTACTTCCAAGAGCTCTGACTGACAAGGACAAAAAGTCAGTCACTTCCTATCTACAACTTACACTTGATTTTAACGTATCCTGTCACATTAAGGCTCCCAGCACATTTTTAAGGAGCACTACCAAAAATACGCCCGGTTTTAAATTTTGGCTAGGAAGGGACAACCAGCACTGCCGGAAGGATTTCTCAACCTCGCACATGCTGTGACTGAAATGTGGAGGCACACAATAGCTGTGCTGCCCTGTTTTCAAGATAATTAAGCTGTTCCAACTAATTACTATACCCTTCAAGTAGCACGATGAGAAATGACATATGTAAAACTTCTTGGAAGCGTTGTTCACTCGGCAGCTTCTTTGCTTTAAAATGAAGCGAGCAAAACTAATTGTTAAATCTCTTTCATTTAAAAACAGATTAAGACTGTATTTCCAGTAATATTTTCAGGCATTATCATGGCTTATAACAGAATAATGGCAGGGTTTGCAAAGGCATATATGGGTGAATAATGCGTATTATTAGCGAGATGCAAAAGGATGCTCAGCACTGACTGCAATTAGTAATAATTCTCAGGTTCAACTTCTGACACTGAAATGTGGCCTTTAAGAGAGAAATACTGGCAGAGAGATGTACTTTCCTCATATAGCAACGTCTCGCTACAGGGGCTGAGGAAGGAAACTAAGCCTACTAACTAATAATACACCCAGAATAAGTGTTACTCAAAAAAGGAATTAAAACTGTGGTCTCCCACAATGCTTCATTTCCTTTCAGCTGCTTCTTGTGGGTAGAGGTGAAATAAAAATATATATTGCTGGATTCCTCTCTCTCCCCAGCTCCAGTGACAGATGCCATCACACCACGGTAGCAACACTTACAAGTCCAGATGCAGTGCGCTCCTCGAGAGAAACCCAACCCTCACTGTTCCTCTAAGCAAAACTATACTAGAAAATTGTATTTTTTTCATGATAGCAAGAACCCTGTGGCTTCCCTCAGCACAAGTTTGATGTGCTGACCTGGCTCTGTTCCCACACAGGATGGGGAATGAGCCGTACCAACAACATCCACCTTTACCAGACAACTTGTTTCTCATCAAGGCTCATTGTTATCTTGGTCTCAGTTTTGTGGTAACACCATTTATACACCTATGCCAATACCAGATTAAGGAGTTCAATTCCAAACAGGTAAAAATTAATCATATCCCTATTGAAAATGCTTTCACACTGAATACAAAGCAAAAAAATTCATGTTTGATGCTCTTTGAATGTGCACTGCAGCTCCGTATTTCTTCACAAAACCTTGACCACCACAGCAACATGAAATAAACCCTAATAACTCTTGGAGGGATTTTGGTTTTAGCCTGCACTTTAACTGAACAATAAATCATTTAAATTCCATTGGAGGAACAAGAGGAAACATCAGTCAAATCTTGCCTGACATGCTCATCACCTACTTAATGTCACATCAAAACATTCCGCTTTGTTCTTCAAATTATGAAACCTGAGGACAAATTACCACAGCAAAGTCAGACTCTGCATATTAAAGCCCAGGCCCAACAATGTTTTTTTCACTATGATTATCAAATGATTATAGCTCCACAGATGTCAGAAACAGATTGAGAAATTCAGAGTTTAGATTGCCATTTAGAGAACAAAATTTAGAGATCATTTAGGGAAAAGCCTCATGGATGGCATTTTCAAACCAATCACCAATTTTCTAGGCCTACTCCACAGCGTTTTGTGGCACCCTCTACTAGTCATGGGAGTTTCATCATTTTATGTAAACTAACAGAAAAGTGTACCTGTCCATTTCTCCACACCTCATTTGTTCACCATTTGTGCCTTGTAGGGGGTTGTAGCTTCTGAGTACATCTGCATTTCTAGACCCCAGGCTTACTCCTTGCCCTAATCAGTTTAAAACTCTGAATTACCCCAAAATACACATATTACTGGGTGCAATCCTTTGTACTTCAGTTGGCACATGTTCATGAGAAGGGAATCAGTCTTGATTTAAGCAGCCCGCACTTCTTTGGGTATGGGTTAAATACGCTGCCTAATGAGACTTGCATCATATTTTCAATATTAATTTATCTACCTTTCACTTTTTGGTCATTTAACTATGTTATGCATTTGTCTTTAAGATTAAGGGTAGAGCTTTGTATTTACTGATTGTTGCTACTGAACCTGCAAGCTTACATTATTAGTAGTTTTCTTCCCACTAAAGAATGCAAACTTAAATAATTCAAATATATGCATTTGCCAGCAGCTAAAATACGTTGACTTGAACAATAGCTAAAGAAATACCTTAGTCATGGTCTTCCTGTATTATATCCCTCCTGCCAAGCAAATTCCAGTGAGGAACAGAGATGAGACCAGGCTCTTCATCTGCTTTACACCATCCACAAGCATTTGCATCACTGTTGAAGCACTGCTTTTCAACATAATATTGGGTTTCTATTCCTCCCTCCTCTATACTTTTGGCAGAGAAACTCAACTTTTCCCTGGAGGGAGAGGGGAAGAAGTGTCAGAGTGAAGAGCTGTAAGATACATATGTCTACACACACGTTGGAAAGCATCACTGCAGTATCTCCGGACTTATATTCCCTAAGGCATGTCTAAATTAAATTTCCAAATTAAATCTCTCTTGACTTACTATGGCAAAATATAACAGCATTACACCACAGCAGCTCAGCAAAAAGGAGAGTGTGATATATCACAAGTTGCAGTGCTTAGCCAGAGAACTAGGCCATCAGAGGAGAATATATCCAAAAAGTAACTGAACTACAGCACATACGTAGGAACCAGAGGAGCAGTTATGAGTTTAAAGTGTTTGTTTTCAGTCTGAAGAGTCTTTTTCTCTCTCGTGTTAAGCCTAACTTCTCTGCCAAAGCAAACAGTTGAAAAATATCATCAAACATTTCTAACCAAGAAATTCATAACCATGAAATATGAATACAAAGTGAGGGCAAACACGATGAAGGTCACAACAGCATAGGATTTGATCCATTTTGGGCTTTCATTTCCTTAAACAAATTTAGGGCATTCAACCCTTGATAGCATTTCTATAAGTGACAAATTTCTGCCATTTGGGGTTTTTTAAAACCTTTTTACTGTAGTCCAATGGCAAATCATCAGTAAAACACAGATTTCAAGCAGAAAAGCCTCCCCATTGAGGACCCATTTAAAGCAGAGCAGCAACGTGGTGGGATCTGCTTCGGCAATGCTCCGTTTCCACAGGGCACCAAGAGTCTAGGGGAAACTACGAATTAATTCAGGTATCATTTTCAAGCTCATTCTTCATCTTGTGCAGAAATGTATGTGGCAGAAAAACAAACAGCTACACGCTTCTGAGCATATTCAATGAGACCCCTCGACACAGCAGTGCCGCCGAGGCCATCCAGGCCTATTTATTCTCAGTAATTTCCATAATCTATTGTGCCTGCATCTGCAAGCATTTGACTCAATCGTTTTCAGAGGCAGCTCAGTTTTCCAGACCCCTTATTTTCCATTCTGCCTTTATTTTTTTCCTCCTATTTTCACTCTATTATATTATGTCTTCATGTGAACAACTCCCTTTGGATCATTTGGGCAAGAATATAACAGTCCAGAGGGAACCTAGAGCAGCAATTTCCATGGGGATCCTTCTCATGAAGGCAGCTGACCCACCATAAATATTCATCACTGCAGTATCTAAGGAATAAGCCAAGGTAAGAAAAGCCTTCCTATAGCATTTTAAGGAGTCTAACAGTAGTCACATGCGCTGAAAAAAGGCGTTTTTCATCGTCTTTTTCCAGATGAACCAAGCATGCTGCTTGTGCAGGACTCCACACTGCTGGGCTAACGATCGCAGGCAAGTATTTATACTGGTAATAATAATCACAGAATCCCAGACCGTTAGGGATTGGAAGGGACCTCCAAAGCTCATCCAGTCCAATCCCCCTGCCGGAGCAGGAACACCCAGATGAGGTTACACAGGAAGGCGTCCAGGCGGGTTTTGAATGTCTGCAGAGAAGGAGACTCCACAACCTCTCTGGGCAGCCTGGGCCAGGGCTCTGTCACCCTCACTGAGAAGAAGTTTCTTCTCCAATTGAAGTGGAACCTCCTGTGTTCCAGTTTGTGTCCGTTACCCCTTGTCCTATCATTGTTTGTCACCGAGAAGAGCCTGGCTCCATCCTCGTGACACTCACTCTTGAAATCTTTATAAACATGAATGAGGTCTCCCCTCAGTCTCCTCTTCTGCAAACTAAAGAGCCCCAGCTCCCTCAGCTGCTCCTCAGAAGGGAGATGCTCCACTCCCTTGATCATCTTTGTAGCCCTACGCTGGACTCTCTCCAGCAGTTCCTGTCCTTCTTGAACTGAGGGGCCCAGAACTGGACACAATATTCCAGATGCAGTCTCACCAGGGCAGAGTAGAGTATTAATAATGTATTGTTTAAGTGCTTTGCAGGCCCTATGGCATTTATTGGTAAAATCCCACTGGGGCACGGAGACATTTCCATCCCGCCGAGGAGGACGCAAAGAAGCGTAGAGCTATTTTCCAGGTACTGAAATGTGCTGAAGAAAAAAAACCCCTCGTATTTCAAGCTATAGCACTGCTTCTTGCAGAGTTATTTATTTTAATTTGAACTTATCTGCCCTTCCGTGAGGGGATGACAACTTCTAAAACAATTTTACCAGCTGGGAGAAAAAGAATCCAATAAAATTAAGAAAGAAAATCAAATGCCTTTGAAGATATCTCAGGATACATGAGCAAAGAGACAGATTACTATTGTCTCACTCACTTTAGATCCAGAAACAAATGGCACAGCTTTGTCAGCACAGCGTCTCACTGCAGCCAATAACCTGTGATGCTGCATCGTTTTCAGGCCCAAGAAAAATCTCTCTGCATGGCACCATCCCATGCCCCCCAGGTGTGCGAGCTCAGGCAAAAGGAAGGTCAATCTCTGCTGTTTGCCACTGCATGGGAAGTGGAATACAAGCCCTCCTCCACCGTATGGATCCATTCCAGCACAGCACAGACATGTAGAAAAGCCCCAGATGAAGCATGATAGCCATTAAAACGTGCATCTTTAAGGAAACAGCCTTGCATAATGAAAAAATGGCATTTACGCCCGGTCTGGTCACTGCCCTGCAAGAGGCAGAAGATAGTTTCAATACTTTCCCTTGACAGACGCTCTGTGACAATTGACCTAGGAGTTTAATTTCTCAAACTATGTTCTCTCAGACTTCAACTTGACTAGTGGGGCAGGCTGTGGGTCAACGGCATCGCTGCCGATAAGGACAGAGGGGATATCTCTGCCCGTGTTCTGGGCTGCAACTAAACCAGAGCAGAAAAATTAAATGCACTAGGGGATGAGCATCCCAGAGCAGCAACAGGCTCGCTCTCAGAAGGATGTGAAACAGATAACCACGGGTGATGAAGGGGCTGCGAATGGCGTTTTCATGAGTCTGCAGAAAATTGGTCGTAATTCTCCCATCCGTAAAACAGACAGGCCTAGAAGTGCCCCGAGTTGTGCGACTGAAAAGTGTTAAGTATATCATTATTATTATTCACAGCCATCAATCAGACACCTTTCAGCAGCACTAAAAATTCAGTCAAAGCAACTCTCGGGGGAATTGCTCCAGAACAGGTCAGGCTGCATAATGAGTATTCTCAATTTCAGGACGGGTTGGCTGATACAACGTGTACCAGCCCGAGCTCAGCACGCTGCTCTGCTAATGCTTCCTCATGTACCCAATTATACTCTTGTATTTGTTAATGTTACATGAGAAATCTTTACAATTACAGTAAATCACCCACTATGAATCCTGAAGCTAAGATTTTTTAATGAACATTCATTATAGGAAAAAATATCTCTGCAGACAAAACCATGGGGAAAAAAAAAAGTACGGTTTTATGACACATGAAATTCTGGCTTTCACTATCTGTTTAGTGTAATTTGTTTAGTAGATTTAGCTCAAAATGCAGCTCTTGCATACATAAACAGTCACTGGTTTAGACTGTGTCCAATGAATTGGTAACTGGGAAGCTAAACAGCGTCACTAACATTTTGCTTTCATTATACAAGCCAAAACATTTCATCTGAGCTTGCAGAGCATTTGGCACATCCTTGGGTCAGGAACAGCTCTGGCAAGCATGGACCCCCTCAGCTGTACCCCACTGCATGCAGCTGCACAGCACTGAGAAGCCAAAATCTGACACCCATCGTGTTGGACACGAGCAAGAGGCAGCACGGGTCAGTGGGAAGATCAACACAGCCACTAGCAAATGTCACCACAAATTTAGGTGGCATCGCTTGTGGCTGAAGCAAGCCACAGGGAAAGGATGTATTTTGGTGCTTTGAATCACCTGTAAACCCAAGGCCTGTGTTAAGCCACAGGACATGTTTAGATTAAAACAAAACCAAACCAAACCCACATTGTCTTCTATAAGATCGGCAGGATACTCCCCAAAAAGTAGAGGCTAGTATGGGGATAACTGGGTATTGCTGCTGCTGAGAGGGTGAAACCTCCCAAACAGCTTTTCTTCCAATGATGTGAATAACTGCAGTTGTGGAACAACTGACACATGAGAAAATAAATACAGAACAAATAATTATGTGTGATGATTTGAACCAGCTGGGAAGTCCCTTATGAGGTCTGAGGGCTGCTTTGGGGAACCTTGACTTGGAAAAAGTGTACTATGTATTTAAAAATAGTACAAGAACCATGAATTTGGCTAACATCAGCTTCTTGTCAGCATAAAACCCTAACAGGATTGACAAATTATTCAACCATTTGACATGAGTGAAGGCCACGCTTCCCACGGCTGAGCAGGGCAGTACAAAATGGGATCATGCCACCTTCAGGCAAAGTGGTGATCTACTCCCCCCACACTAGCAATTGTAATTTCCAATACTGAATATTATAGTGAGTGAGCTTTATGAGGTTACAGGAGGAAAAGGCAGGGTCTTTAGAAGCTGTTCATTCCATAGAAGAGAGAATCAAGACCTTTACAAATAGTGGCAGTAAAGTCAGGGAACAGCTCAATTACTGCGTCTGCTGGTACTGAAAACAAATCTGTGCGCCAGAGGCACCAAGAACAACAGCAGTGGCACGTAAATGAAGATATTAATTCCAACGCATAATGAAATTCAGATGAGGTTACATCTTATAAACATGAGAAAACTAAAGGAGGAGTTGACTGCAAGCAGCACAGTGGCAGTGACAACCAAGAGGACTCACCCTTCAGTTGGTGGCAGCTGCGATGAAGGCAACAGGGCTCATTGTGTGGCACCATCCCAAGGGGAGGTGATCCCAGGACACAAGGGTCACCTCAGTCCCAGCTGTGCTGAGCTCCTTGCATGACCTCGGGAGGAACTTCAATATTCAGCAATGGTCATGTTCACCATCTATTTCAGAGCCAGGTCTCCTCCTCCTCCCTTTGTCTCTTTAATTCAGCCCAGAGTTGTAAATTTTCCTCATTTTAATCCTCAGCCTGAAAAACATTGCAAGAAATATTGATGTTAATTAACAGCTAATTTTCACAGAAAATCATATAAGAGATGAGTAATACCAAACACTGGTAGCTGGAAGAGTAATAGACAGGCTCTAGTGCACAGATTAATAGATGAGCGAGGCAGCATCCCTGCAGATAAATGTGAATTAGTGATAACTAATAAATCCTTATCACATACATCTCCAGGTATCGAAAAAAGGAAAACAACAAAAAAAAGGATCAAAAGAAAAGTGTGTGTAATGAATGAATGGTGGGAGATTGGAAGACAAAGAGTCAGTCTCTGGGGCCATAAAATGGAAAGTCTTGATAAAATAACATTTATCACATATCTGTTCCCCATACTGCATCAAAACCATCTCATACAGCAGAGAGTGGGGCAGTAGGAGCCAAATCAGGCTTAAAAATTGGCATAGGCTCTGACTGCATAAACCAGTTTTAAGGAGTGAGTTATCCGTCTGATGTGTTTTCAAGTAAGTAACCCCTTTAGAGATCCACTAGGGCCACTGAGGTTGGACCTTGAGTCCTTCAACCCGCCTTTGAAATCTGAGCACACCTGGACCCAGCTTGGTTGAAAACAAAAAGGACCCTGAGATTTAGACAACTTTATGCCCTAAACCCATACAAATTGTTACTTATGCCACAGAAGCACTGAGCAGCCTCAGGTGCCAACCACAAGCAGGCTGTACCCTGTGTAAATTCTACTCGTAAGGATACACAAAACCCCAGCTGCTTCGCTCGGAGCCGTAAGGGGAATTTGCAGGGCTGCCAGTTAACGGGCAAAATAATCCTTTTACCTGTAAACGTGTCTGACTTCCAGATCAAATGTGCTATAGGGGGTAACACAGAATCTCATTACACCATTTCATTTTATTTTTTGGAGAGAGACGCCAAGAGAAAGCTGACTTTGAAATCGCACCTTTTTGGGCAAGTCTGTGGAATAACTGCTCCTCTCTAATTATCATCTGTCTTTTCCACCCAGTGCGCTGCTCTTTCCCAAGCTCATTGCCTGCTCCATGAAAAGTTGGATGGCTGCATAAGCAAAACACCCCTAGGAGAGAGTTTTTGGAGATATTCCCAAAAGACCCAAATGCCCAAAGCTTACAGACTCTTCAGCCAAAATTCAGAGCACACAAAATCTTCGAAATAAGTTCAATAAATGTTACATTCTGGGTCTCGTCGCAGCCATTTGTGGGAAATTGGGAGCCACGCGACGCAGTCGGAATTGAGAGGCTGCAGCGTGGAGGAAGGCCTGGTCCTGAGTAAGGATTGCAGTCTTATGGTTTCTTGTTAGATTCATGTTCGAGATGCATTATCCTTGTAATTCCAATAAAGAAGCCAGGTTCCCAAAGAGCAGGATGACAAAATGCTACATCATTACCTGACTGTAGTTCTGCTCAGTAAAGGAATAAAAGAAGACACCCTGTTTTTCCACGAATGGCAGGTCCTGTCAACTCGCAGAGAGAGAGGAAAATGATAATGCAGATTTCCTTGGGGGGGGAGAAGGGAGAGAAATGACATTAAGGTCATTTCGTAAGACCTTGGGTATTTTTAATTCAAAATATGTATCACATTTTAATCAAACCAGCTCAGTGCTATTTCCATCCAAGTAATTTGCATTCTGGCTATGTCATGGGGGCAGTTATGAGTCAGCTAAGCTCTCTAATATAATAACTATCAGAAAATTGTCTTGCATTATTCATGTTAATTATGCTGAACCAAACACTGCAGACAGGAAAATGTATTTTCCATTGCAATACTTTTTGCCTCGTGGAGATTTTAAGAATTGATTGGACCAAGTTTCTTTCTCAAGATTAAACCTTCAGACAAAATGGTGTCAAATACGCGTGTGCCTTGGCAAACAGCAGGAGCTCTGCCTCTGGGATTTTGTTACCTTCAGCTGGTGTATCTACAGTGCACGGATTTTGTTTCTCCATAAACAGCTGAAATAAAAATAAAAGCTGAACTAGCAGCACACTCAACGTTTATGGATGCCTGGATCACTCAAAGGAAGCATCTGTTAACAGAAATGGTAATTTTCCCAGCTTGCCTCCATCCCAGTCAGCCTAATATGTTGACTTTTGACTTAACATTTTAAAAAACAACTTCCTTTCTCATGAGAAGCCCTGTTAAATATCCCTTGGTTGCTTGCACTGCCAGAAATTCTCCTTCAAATTGCTAAAGAAAGCATTTATTAAAGTAACCTGGTCTTAGCAGCACCAGCTCAAGTGTAAGGTGACATTTGTATTCTTGTTGTCAAAGCCCTGTGAAAGTAACTTTCTGGTCAGGGAATTAATGGGCCAGGGAAGATGTGGGAGGAAAGGCAAGAAGGAAAGAGAAAGATTTAAACCCCCACCTTGTTTTTCACAACCGTGACAAACCTCAACGAAGGAGATCCCTAACAAACATGAAGGCCCAGGGGCCGAGCTGGGGGAGCTGCTTTTAATTCCAGAAAGTCGAGGAGGTTACGCACTTCTTCCACGCCAATCTATCAACGGAGAGGAAAATAATGCAAAGAAATTTATCAACATGAAGCCAGGCACTTCACATCCATTTTGCTCCACAGATTCTCAACGGCTCTCTCGAACCCCATTATCGGCGTATCCTTGAGGATGTCTAACATAAAAGGCCATTAACTCCCCTTGTAGGTGGAGACCTGAACATAACCACTGACAGATTTATGCTAGTGCAAATACAGACACTTGATCACATTAGAGACTGCCATCAGTAAAACAGATTGATAGCCTGAGCACGCTTAACCCTAAAGGGCAGAGCGATAACCTCTGTATTACAGTAATTCAAAAGGCATGCTTCAGGTAATTCTATGTGGAGGTTTTACATAAGTGGAATTCAAGCTTCTGGTAAGTTTATCAGGTGTGTGTGGATCCAGCAAGACAACATATACCCAATCTGCAGTATTTCTACAGAACACGGTACTTACAGACACTGCTCATTAGCTCTTCAAAGTCATCATAACTTTTTTTGACCAGGACAAAGCAGTAAGATACCTCCACTGTTTGTAGTCTGATGCAAAACAGACCATACAAGAAATTCAAGAGATCTGTGTTTTAGATCTTGATTCAAAAAGCCTTTTAAGCGTGTGTTTTCCCATGGCTTTCACCAAGGAAACTTGCAAAGAAACAACCTCAGCGTATGAACTTGTCTCTGAATCAAGTTTTAATGAATGTCTGTTGTTCTCATTGTTTTCAGAACAGTCTCTGCCAGGCTTCGAGGACAGCAGGCAAACATCAGTATTTGTTTTTAAGAGGTGCCAGCTGAAGATAATAAAAGAATGAACTTGATGTATAAGAATGAATACACACGATTAAGCTGACACAGGTACAGAAAACACAATTGCCTGTTACCTTCCACATAGACTGTTGTTTTTATCTCTACAGGAAATAATTGTACCTAAAGTGACATCACTTTATTTAACAGTTAGGCTTACTGGTATTTTCCCTATTAGTCACTGCAATTACCCAGCCAGGCGTCATCAGGAGGAACCTCAGGTATTCACTATACTACATCCTTAATTGCATTTAGAAGAACAACTTGAATGTTTGCTGAGAAAGTCGCAAAGGACAAGCCTTTGACGGAGCCAGTGCCTCTCATAAGCATCTACAGCCGCTAAGTGGTTTGTCAGAGCTTTTATTATTTCCTTACTTTGTGTCTTGACCCCTGCTAGACAACAACACTGGTTTATGCCTCCTGTCTTCTCTATGCACCGTTCATACCCGTGTGCCATGTAAGTTCACATGCACATGGACTTTGTGAGCCTGAGTATCAGCCGGCATAATTACCCTCAGCAACAATACACCAATTACCAGGTCTACTATAGAGGTAATAATTCTTCTTAAGGACTAAAGTAACCTTTTAACCAGCTAAATAAAAAAAAAGGTCAAACAATGCTAATTAAGTATAATGCTGCTTTGTACAGCAAAGGCAAAAGATGAAGCAAGCCTATTAATGAGCTAACAAAATTAAAATTAAAGGCTCTATATAACAGACTCTACCAAATATCTTACAGTAAGTATGTTGGGCAGCAGACAGCAGGTTACACAGGCTGAAGTTTACCATTGCATTGTCAGTTTGACCTAAGAACCAGTTCAGGAAGTGGGTCATTAAACAAGAAATAAGTCCTGTATGTGGCTCTGACACTGGCAAACACGGAGCTGCTCCACCTTTGTGCTGCTGCTTCACATCTCGCCTCCACTTCAACTGGCAAAGTTGTTTCTTGCTGTACAGCACCATCCACAACGTGCACCAACACTTCTGCTGAGCTTTCAAGCTCCAGTGATAAATGTTTTTCAGAAAGGTGTCTGCACCAACAGGTCATTATGAGAAGCAGCTTTCACGAGTTGCTGTATATAAATGTTATCTGGAATTTCTGTGACTTGGAAAAAATGCCAAGAGGAGGATAATGATTATGTCCATCTGAATAGTGTCTTACAGCAGGAATTCACAGTGCTTACCACGTTCATTAAGGCTCCTAATTGTCCTTTAGGCAGCTATTTGGCTTTGTGAGCTGGAATGAGCTCAGATGTGGCAGTGCAGAGAGATCCATCCAATACCTGTGACAAAGGTGAACAAAAGCTCGAGAGTTCACATCTCTGTTTGCCTCTTTTGACATAGTGTTGTGCCACTGAGAAACACCCGGCCAGTTACAGCAAAGAGATTTCATTGGCACTGCTTGGGGACCAGCAAGGCACTCAACATGAAGATGGCAAACCAAGGTATTTAATCACCAGTCCACATTCTCCACAGTGTAATATTATATTAGCAATAACTCCCTTAGATATTTTGAATTATATTAAGCCAATAAAGAGTAAAAATTCATGTTCCGTTTGTTTGTAACTTTCCTTACTTAGACAAATTAAAGCAACTACAAGGTTTGTCTAGAGCGTTACATCCCTTTGCATCTGCCACAGGTTTCAAAGACCCTAAGCTAGACCTTAGCTCCAAGTCTCAAACATATAAACTCTGACTGTACCATGGATTTAGATATCCAAAGTTTAATCTGACTTCAATTCTTTACTAGGCCTTTACCTTCCTACTCTTTAGAACTAAATTCAGAAAGCTCTTACACCCGTCAAGGTATGTCACAGGGACGCATACAGAAAAGCTCTTACAATTGCTCTTCTTAGCATCCCCGTCAGTCATTCAGCACCTTCGAGTCTAAACCCATTGGTAAATGTGGAAGCTGCTTTGCAAGCATTCAAATAAGTGAGAAAGATGATTATCAAAACTGCTAAGAGCAGCATGAAATACCAGATTTCAGAGGAATGGAGGTTTTTCCTGCTACTGCACAGGCTGAACTTCCATCCTCGCTGATAATTACGGGTAATTGGGAAAGCACTGAGGGTGTCACACTGGGACCTGCAGCCTCCCTCTCCAGTGAGGAGCATCAGCTGGGACCTTTGGCACCACCACCCAAGCAGAAACACTCTACAGGAGGAAGTAATTTGCTACAAGTCAACCCTGCTGGCGTGCACACACACATAAGTGGGGTTTCCTTGTCTGTTTTGATTATTTAAGAGGAAAATGAATATCAAGTCAAAACGGTTGCTTGTTTTTTCCAGTGGGATCTAACCCTCTTCAAGAAAGAGAAAGAAATTCTTGTCTAACTGATGATGAATTTACTATAGGAAACTATAAATCAATCTGTGGCTACTGATGGTAGTACAAACTGCAAAAACAAAACTTATAAATCAGTCTTGGTTCCCAAAGACTAAGTGCACTGCATCTATCTCCACTCATTGTTCCCTCTATAAATCTCTTCCTAAGAGCAATATCAGGTTTCCCAGAGGTATCATTTACTGTTACAAGCGCCATTCTTCAGCTGATTTTGAGCACAAAATTATTCCAATTTAGGAAGTAATATTTTTTTTAAAGTTTGCAGCTCAGTTTTTCCAAATAAACCAAAGCTTTAAACAAATTGGACTTGGGCACCCAGCCCTAATATCCCATTTGTGTTCCTGAAAAACCTCAGACTTCCTTTCCCTCCTCTGTATTTCCTTCTGTTATTTACCAAACGGAGAGTCACGCTTCACCTAAATTACTTTTTAAACATATCTCTTACAGATGATAAGCACAGTTATATATACACTGACAAGAGATGAGGAAGCAGGGCAGAGCTTAGAGCCAAATCCCAAACTCACAGGTGCTCAAAACCAGTGGGTTTTTTTTCTCCATTTTAGAGCTGACAATCACAGCTGCAAATCCTATTTTAAGTCCTCACTAAAGTTCTCCAAAAATAAAGTTTAAAGTGGAAGGCCAGGAATGAACACGAGCCAGGGAAAAAACCCTAAGGGTTTTCATTCAAATCACACTTAATATTTACTTCACATCACGAACTCCCATCTACCAATGGGCTGATTTTGGTACCCAGCTCGCCCAGGTATCTCTACATCGCTGTTCCTTGGGCAGTTTTAAGATGAACACTTCAATCCTAAGCTATTTGTGGTGTGAACTACTTATTTAGGTCATAAATTCTGAGGCAAAAAGCCATCCCACATTTTATAATCATTTATACAGCCATGCCCAGATGTGATAAACATGAATTCTAGCAGAGTAAAATGGCTAAGTAGTAGGAAAAAAATATGATGTTTTATTTTGTGTCTCATTACAGCTTCTCAATACAGTGGTGGCTGCCTTGGATGAATTGCAATGCAAAGTTTGCTTTCCAATCACAGCAAACTGAAAACGTGTGATTTTCCTTTTGGGCTCTGTGTAAATACACAACCCCTGTCGACAGCGCCTCTGAGCTGAACACCCACTGCTTTTTACCTTCCTGCACTGCCCTGGTGCCTAACTGTTCTCATGACACTGCAGCAAGCACTGCAGCGCACCTCTGTCCAGATGAGAGGAGAAAAAATAAGGAAAAAAAAAGAAGAAAAGATAGTTGTTTCTAAAGCATTGCAATTTGGAAAGCCCAACAGCGTTTTCAAAAAGCAAGCTTCATTGCAAGAGACAAAGATGAGATGTGACAATTACCGCAGAACCATCCATCGCGAGGAACGCTCAACAACCTAAAAACGTCAGCTCTTGTCATGTTCCTGACACCGCTGGTGATTTTAATTGCCTTTCGTCCTTCTCAAGCGAACGATAGAAAGGACAGGTGGAATATTAGATTTTAAACCTCTGGAAGTTTAGTCCAACAAACATAAAACAAATGTAAAATCCTTGTCATGTCCTTTGCAGCACAGTGAGGCTGTTGAAGAGCAACTGCACGAACACGGGGCCAAGAGGAAAAACTTGTAATGGAAGTGTCTTGTCCAAAACCCACTGAAATTATAACACAGCCTGGCCTGTTCTGCTTCCCTAACCTTAACCACTTGCACTGTTGTAAAACATGAGCCAAAGAAACGGCTCTAAAAAACTTATTTGTGTAGCTTAACACATCCGGCTCAAAATGCCATAGCACAAAGCAGGGAATAGCAATGGATAAACCAGGAGATACTGCTGTGGGAGAACAATACTCCCTGCTAAGACCAGAATGGCAGCACAGACCTGGAGGTGGAACGAAGGCACAAACTGCATTAGATGTCTCATTAGGTCGCTAAGGACAGCCTGGGTCAGCATTAAACTAAACACCGCTACACAGAAATCAAGGTGACATGTCCCTACCTTAAAACTCTGGAAAATCCTTTCTGGCCAAGGAGAAAAGCAGTTTTCCCTCATCCCAGCTCCATGGAGGAGAGGAAAAAGCCCTTTCCCAGCTTCAGTTTCCTCCTCTCCTGACAGTCACAGGTAATTAAAGCGTTTTGAATATCAACAAAACGGGCTGTGCTAGACCCTGCAAAGTCTTTCAATTTGAACTACAAATACTAGTTTTTCTTTTATAACTTTCTATAACTTCTTACTAAAAATGCTGTAGTGTACACTCAGCACCTAAGATTCCTCCGTCCACTCAATCAGACCTTGGTTGTTAGCAAATTAGTTTTCATAGTATTTGTAACTATAAAACAGGGACATGATCATCTATTTTATAACTGCAGCAGAAAGTACTTGCATTTCCCAGCAAAACCAATAAAACAAGTCCTGCTTCAGATGAGTGCTGGTGCTGAGCCAAGTGACACCATTTTAAATGGCTTTAAAAGAACACCTTTATCCCTGGGACCCTGGACTGTGCTAGGACACAGAAAATATGACTAATCTCAGCTTTTTTAGGAGAATTGGACTTCAAAGCACTTTGAATTGAGGCTTATCCACAGCACACACCCAGACTGGGTCAGATGAAAGGCAGAGTAGTAAGACAAGTTATTACAGCTGTGAACACTCAGTGTAGATGCTGGCAGGGTTGACTCCCAACCTCTGAAGAATACAGTGAGACACCCAACACTCACTGAGCAATGGGTCACAGCATGGGTATGAAAGATCTTGTTTCCTTGATGTTTATTACTGAAAACTGTAGCAACAACTTGATTTCTTTTCCTTCTTTCTCTCCTACACACAGGCCAAGAACTTCTCCAAAGTTACTCATGCAATATATTTGTGGAGGTTAATTCAGGACAAAAATCCCAGGAAGCAAATAGCACAGAAACTACCAACATATTCTCTTTTTTATTGTTTCTGACAATCAGTAGTAAAATGTGTTGCTGCTACCAAGGGAGCCAGTTCTACCATTACTCATTTTACATTAGGGTCCAGAAGAATAAATCCTTCCAGAGCTCTTGCTGGCATTAAGCTAAAACATAAGTCTAGATTTGTAGAGGAAATGTATTAAACAGACGAGACAGTGGTGGAATACAGATTTAAAGAAGACAGACATTGTGTCTTCCTTTCCTGCATGCTATTAAGGAAGAAACAGAAGGCAGCCACATGGAAACAGCTGAGCTGCAAATAGTTTCATCAACTAATATACAGATGTATGATCCTAACTACAGGAAATAAATCACTGTATTCCTCTCTGTCATAGCTGGATTCTGGATGTTTCTACAATAGCAGGTGAAGTGACCTCTAAAAGATCAGCTGTACTGTTTGGATGGAAACTGCCCAAATCAAGTTTCCTACAGAACAGCTTTCTTCACCTTTCTCATGTGCTAGTTCTCCGCTCACTGCATTCATTCAGATGTTGGCCTGTATCAGAACAGGATACAAAGCTTTTCCAATGAAGACAAAGCTGGAGCCGCTGCCACGCTGTCCCTGCATACAAACAAGCACAAAGTATGGCAACCAAGGCAGTGTTTAAGGAACAGAAACACATTTACAATCCTGATCCACAACCAAGAGAGCACTGCAGAGCAGAGGGTGAGTAACCCAGCCAGGGACAAAGAAAGGTCCTACTTGTCTTCAAAAACCAGAGCATCTTTTGGGCCCGAGTAAAACTCAGCTCAGATGCTGTATCATTTCCTCGCCTGTCACACAAGGCTGCTCAACACAGCTGTTTGAGCAGGAGAACAAAATCAAACTGCCTGTACCAGACAAAGGGAGTGAAAAACCACACTGGCTGTCAAGGTGGAAGAAAGTCACAGGCAGTGATGTGCCAAAAGCTGGAGCAAGTCCTAGGAAGCATCAAACGTGGAGGAACAATTACAGCATGACAGATAACATGTTGATACTGCACCCCACAAAGAAGCTGGTGAAGAGGAGGGAACTGAGTGATGGAAGAAAGGTGTCAGCTTGGTTTACATCAGTGTGCTCCAAAACATCATCTGGATGTCTGGTGATACAGGAGTCTCCTATAACAGCGCACATAGAGCAACAAGGAAGGATCAGAAGATTCGCAAGTCACAGACATCCCAGTCCAGGCCTTTTTGTGACAATGTAATTTAGGCTTGTCAAGTAAGGCTGCCCGAGGCTGAAAATTGATCTGCAAACCTTCAGAGCATCAAATTAATTGTTCTTTGTAAGGCCTTTATCCAACCCTTCTTAAATATTTGATTATTTTCTGCTGTTAACAGAGACAACATTATCTGCAAAGAAAGATAGGGCTCCTCTTGGATGACTGCCCATCAAGCCCTTCCAAAAGCTTTACAAAACAGTCGGACAAGCCAAGTGAGCATATGGGAAGCAGTGGCTGAAATGCAGTTCCAGAGAGCTCAGGACCAACGAGCCAACCACAACCAGAAGTAGGCAAACCAAGAACATCTTATTTTAAAAGGTGTTTTCTCACCAGCAGTAAGAAGGGGCATCACTTTTCTGGCTACAGTAGCAGAAAGGCTGCTTTAATAAATTGACATAAATCATCAGTTGGTAGTGCTGCTTATCTGTCCTCCATCCTTTCCCTCTCCCTCCTCAACCCAAACCCATCCACAGCTCTAACACTAAGACATGGCAGAGCAATCTGAGTAACACAAGTAATTAAGCATTCACCCCAGACCCTAAGGAAAAGGTGCTTTTTGCATGCTTTCTACTATGAAATTCTGATGCACTCATTCACATCTAGAGAAAATCCCAGGCTTGTGTATAGCACAAGACGTTGGTGTGGCTGAGAAATCTATTGTCACCTCCACCATCTGCTCTCACAGGCCTGATCCAGCGTGGATCCTGAATATTGCATTAAGATCTTGAGCAGCACTTGCTATCTTTGGCAAATCTTACATCTTGTCCATCAGCAGCGTAACACGGATAATGCTAACGTCATCTGTGTGCCCTGTAGAGTATTTTTAAAAATAGAAAACCTCTTCAGCATTCAATTAGCTTTCAAGTCTCGTTCAGTGTGAGAGAAATTGTCTGTAGAACAGAATTTTATGCTCTGTACCTGAGCGAGGCAGAGCGGAGCAGGAGGCGATATTCATCAGAGTGCTGCTCCAACAGTTGGTTTCAACAGCTGTATTCTCTTCATGGTCCTCTCTTTGCTAAAAGAGCTGAATTTCAAAAAAATCACAAGATTTGGGACGGTATTCCAAGAACCAATACAGATCTATTAATACAGAAAGGAGAAATGTGCTGTTGAATTTCATCAAAATTATAGGGGTTGAATAGGGCACACTTTGAACGCTTTGGAGAATAAAGAAAAACCAAAAAAAGAGTAATACAACCTAAAGAGTGCCACTTAAGTGTTTCATAAAAATAAAGATTCTGCTCAAGAGGGAAATCATAAGCCCAAGCATTCAGTTACTGTTAGCAGAAACATTTATATTTTAGTCAAAACCTAGTTTATTTTCAGCTACTGAACTGTGTCGTACATAATTATAGGGCAGAGATTCAAATACACTGTATTTGCTTCACTTAATGCTATATAACATTAATGTGGCCCAACACACAAAACGGTGTTACCAGGAGAATACAGATTAGGAGTCCCCTGCCATAGCATTATTCCAAATGACAGCGGTGTTTTACCATCGCTCTGCATCAACAGCAGCCATGGGTGATCATAAAGAAGATTTGCAGGTAGGAATGGGTAACCATTACATCTGCATACAGTGTAACTCTGGAAGGGCAGGGCTATGTATTGAAGGTATCAGAGCTCGAGACAGGAATGGGATTTTGTTTTTGCCAACAGGAGTAATCGTTTGCAGCTTAATGGAAAATTTTATTCATAGCAAAATAAAATAGTTTCTTTCCATTTGAGTTGGAGAAGGTGTTTAAGATCAGTCATTTTAAGTCAAATACTTCTTATAAAAACTGTTAACAGTGGCAAAATTGAAGGCAGAGCAAGACTGAGAGATCAGCTGCAAGAGGACATGAGGGCAAAGCAGCGCTTTGAACCAAAAGGTCCCAGGCTGCTGCTCTTCCCTGCTCTCACTAAAAGCTTCAGGGTGCTGAACCTCCTGGTTTTGTCCAATGTCAAGCACCATGAAGCTGGAAATTGTCATAAAACAGAGGAACAAACTCAGCAGGAGAAAACCAGTCTTAACTTGTGTCTAGACCTGATGAAAGAACGGTCATGGATGCAACTCTAAATACAGGCTGTGTTACCAAATTCACCCATCATTTAAATAAATATTTCTTCTGCACTACTCAGATGCCAGCGTTCAACTGCTTTTTTTCATCAAGTCTTCCAAGTCCTGACACAACAGATTATTCTTTGATAAGACAAATTTAGGTCTGCACAGTCTTCTGAAGCGTCACAGTAAATGACTCCATTTACTTTTTGAGGCACGTTTGTAAATTGCTGTATTTTAGAATTGATACAGTCATGCTGCTAGAGAACTCAGAAATAGTCTCCTTAATAGCACAGCAGCATTTCTTTGAACCTGCTTGGTTACAGGTATTTATGCCTTTGACTCACTGACTGTGCTTCCCTTCCAGTCCTTTAAGATAAATTAAGTTGCTGCTCTGTATAAAGAGGGCACAGCTGTGGGCTGCAGCCCTTGGATACCTAGGAACATATTTTGACTTCAACTTCATTTATTTCTGATTGAAGCTGCTGACATCCTGTTTGTGACAGACACCTGTGTATAGCAGGTCTCTGCTCTGAAAGATCCAGCAGACCTTGAAAACATCTTGTACTGAACACCAGCGTTAACAGCTTCAGAAAGCTGCTTGTGCCCTCTGCAACTGAGGAAGTTTCATGTGCGGCATTACCAAAATCACTGAGGGGGAGATCCAGCCATTCTCTCAAGCTGGCATCTCCAGATTTTATCTGCAGCCGTACTTGTTTGCATTATAACGCCTACAGTTTAAGTATCTGCACAAAGCTTTGCAACAGTGAGAATAAACAGCATGCAGGTGCTTTATCTCCTGTTCTCTCCCCAGCTATCTGACAATATTGCCAAGGATAAAAGGATTAATGCACAACTACCTATGGCATAGAGAGATGGGAAAAAGACTCAAACCCTCTACTTGCAGCAAGCAACACCCAATTTGAGGCCCATTGAAGACACAGAAGGCTTCCTCCTGAGCTCAGAGGACTTTCTCTGGACAAGGTATTAAAAATCAAGTTATTAAAAGCTGAACAAGGTATTAAAGATCTCCATGCCTGGATTAATATATACATGCCTACCTCAGGGCACATGGAAGGCAGCCAGATCTTACCATGCTGGACAAGGTAAATTCAAAAGCAAGGTTCATTGGTGAGCTGAGCTGCAGTGCAAAAACTGTAGGAGAAGCAGATCTTGATCTGTGCAGCAGCACGATAGCTTGTGGAGCATTTTACAGCCTGCTGAGAGATTCTAGAAACAGGAAGAGGTTAGCAGTTTTTTTCCTTGACTCACTCTACTATGAATTAATACAATTTAATGAAGGCAGTGATGTGGAGAAGTGTATGGTTGTATTTAAAGTCCAGCTCTCCATAGCCCTTGGTTCAGCTTTGTCCAGCAGAACGCAGCAAACATGAAGCAGGCTAAACAGGCAGCACAGTTCCTGCGGTGCTGTGCCTTCCCAATTCACCTTTATAAAAAAAAGAAAGTATTGAATGCATCCCCGGCCTTGTAAAAACGTAGTGAATGAGGTGATAAATGTTAATTCAAGTAGCTGTGCTATTTACAATGGTTTCATTATAAGCATCAGACAATGCATTAACATTTGTTTTATTAATGGAAAAATATAGCTTAATAACCTAATCCGTTGCTAGCAGCGCTATGCAAAGCTTAATCAAAATTTTGTTCTTTTGGGTTTTTTTTAATCAGCAAAGCAGACCATCCTGTACTTGGGCTAAACAACTGAATCTGTAATCATCAACATTTACCATATCTCCTCCATTACTTGCTTTCCCTCCACAGTAATACCTCTGCAGTGTTTAATTATGCAGCACATTACAGATCCATCAACTTTACAGCAGAAACAAGTATATATGAAGAAATCTTTCGATTGTGAGCAAGAATATTTTTTATTGCCTACAACCTAAATAATGTAACATGTTATTTGGGTTAGTTACCCAGAAAGACTTAGATTTCAAGACTCATTTCTTTTGGAAAGGCTCTTTCTTTTAAAGCTAGTCTTGCATTAGAGATACACAAATACATACTCTGCCTTGACAGCCACATTTACATCTACTCCCATACCCATGATATGAACAGACACTTCTACCACTAATGGCAGCCAGATTATCTAGCAGAGTAGATTATCTAGGAATGGGCTTTTTGGGTTTTGGTTTTGGTTTGGATTTTTCTGTGGGAGGTTTTTTTTTTGAGACAAAAAGAAGATGTTTCTTTAATTAGAAGTCTGGTAGTATTTAGTAAATACTGTCAGTATTTCTTTCCCCTCTTTGCCACAGCAATTGTGTCACTTTGAGCAAGCCACTGGTCTAAACGCAAAGCTCACTTGTAAAACAACTTACAAAACAACACTTCCTTAATGGGGGACTATGAAAACCAGCACTCAAAATACCACATTCAGCTACTCTTGGAGTGAGGGTCATGTTAGTAGAGCCAGTCAACTGATGGTATTTCTACCCTACCACAGATTTAGGTTTCACATAGGCAGTTCTTTCATATATGGGATCTCTCAGACTCAAGACAGAGCCAGAGCTCTCTGTGCTTTAACATCAGTTCAACCATACCAAGCTGAAAACCGAGCCAAGGCAGACTTCAGGTAGGACATAGTCAGAAAGACTGTTTCAGTAGGTGTAAATCAACATTAAAGGTCTTCCTTCAAGACCTGGGGATGCTCAGATGTTTCAAAGGTCAGATTAGATGTACATCCCCAAAACAGTCTTTCAGGAGCTATTCAAGCTCTATTTTTTCCATCAAAAGCTAATAGAAAAATGCTTTTTTCAGATGTAGCACAGGAAACCAAGAAAAGAACAACGAACTAAAGCCATGCAGTGTGGAAAGGAAGGTTAAAAAAAGATACAAGACTTTTCTGTAGGCTTTATAATAATTTCTGGTCTCCTCACACACCTTTCCAAGAACTGATCCAGGCTATGACCTCACCCTCTTGGCTGCTATTTTACACCCTGCTTCCCATTTCCTTACACTATCCCCTGAAATAAGTACTGCAAAGCATACTCTGGCATTGCCTTTAAAACATCTTATGCTTGTGCCAGTGCATGGCTTTCATACAGCTTTCAATCCAGCCACTTCTGCCCATATTGAAGCTGCTTTATTTTACAAAGGCATATGAAAAGGCATTATTGGATGACAGAGAATTTAGCCTCAGGAGAGAGAAAGTTTCAGAAGTTTGAAAGCAGATAATTTTAAGTGCCCCGAGCTGATGTTTCAAGCAAAATACCCGATGTCTTTAAAAAAGCCAGGCCTCCAGGTGAAAATTTCCTTTAGATGGGTAGCAAGTAATACACTGCCTCCAAAACATAACCTTTCCCAGTGCAAGGAAATTAACTACAGCCTGTCTTGGCAAAAACCATAAAGCTCTCACAGTCACAAGCTCGTTGCATGAATTGAGCTGCACCTCACCTTTCCTCAAAGGCCAGGAGAAACTGGAGAAATATATGAAAGAAGATTGCTAATTGGCTTAATTTCTTCACCCCACTGTGAGGTCTGGCTTAATTTTGAAACTACCCAGAACTACTTCTACAGAACACATTTGAGTTTCAGCACCTTGCTGCACAAACTTCCTCCTTGGGAGCCAATTTTAGTTAAAAAGAAGCTGTCTTAGTGCAAGGCCCAGTGACAGATCTCAGCCAAGTCCAGAAATGTAATTAAAACTCGCATGGGAGGTGGCATCAGACCTCCCATTGCTCTCTTTAATGCTCTGCTCCTGTCTAATGCTGGAGGCAGCGACATTCAAACAGCACGCTCCTTCGCCTTCCCACCCCTCACCTTTTAAAAACCCATGCCAGCTAATTGGTGATTAACCACCTTCCTCCAACTTGCATATACCAAGCGGAAATTTGATTGCTACCCTAATGATAACAAAATGCTATTTATGCTGTAAATGTGACAGGTCTGCTTTGCACAGCCAGAGGGAATGATTTGAGGCTTTGATACCATGTGCTTCATTTGCGACGAAGCAGGGAGTTTCAGGACTCAGTTTTGCAACTACATCCTGAGTTTCCTCTTTGGATATTTTTCTGGATGCAAGGAATCTATGCTAGCTTCCCATTTATAAGCACTTCAAGCCCTTAATGTTTGTAAATAAAAGGCTCAAGAGAGGTAAAGACTGGAACTTTTGCACAAACACGAGAGAAAGTCAATTCCTGAGCCACACGAACATCTCCATCACACTTACAAAAGAAGGAAGGTAGAAATCACATGCCAAAAAGGACCCCTAGAGCAGCTGCAAAGTCAAGAAGCTGCCTCAGCACCATCCAGAATTAAATCATAATTGTGTACTTAAAAGTATATCTTGCCCCAAAGCTGTCTTTTTAAAGCAAGTCTTTCCTTGCTGCCTACAGCCCTGGGTGGTGCCCATGTCCCAAAGTGCTGTCTTCTCTCTTGGAGCTTGTTCCTACCTGCTTCCAAAAGAGGAAATTGGAAGCTCAAAAGAGTTTACTGTATTTCTTTGGTGCTTCCCTCCAAAAAACCCATTCCCTCACCCCTGTGCTATTATTTGACACTTAAGCATTTGTGCAATAAACAAGTGAGCACGAACTCCTGCTGCTAGAAGATTTAAAATACAAGAAATGATACAACCAGAGCAGATTATCTCCCACCAGGTACATTAAGCATTTAAAATTAAATTGCTTGGGTGTGTTTTCTCACCTTCACACCCTGAAGCAAGTTGAGATTGGCCCAGGACTGACAGCAGGAAAATATCCTTTGCACCATACAAATCATTAAACCTTGAGCAATTTTGTTAAGTATTGCCACACTTACAGAGCAAATAAGTAAAACAGCTGGGTGCTCAGTTTTACCAAAGTCTTTGCTTGCACACACAAATAGATCCTAACACTCAAGTTAATACAGGCAAAAGCTGGTACAACAGCAGATCTTTACAATAGGATTGATAAGGATGGTTAAGATCCTTAACTGTGACAGTCAGAGGATATTGTGTTGCAGAATAAAGTATGCTATTTCCCCTTTTTATCTGATAATGTCCTATCCAGGTAAAAGACCTGTTGGTTAAGTGAACAACAATCTAAACATTGAAACAGGAGGTTTCTTGTGTATTTTAAAAGCCCCCTGTTGGTTAAGTGAACAACAATCTAAACAGGAGGTTTCTTGTGTATTTTAAAAGCCAATTTTCTCTTATATCTATAGGCAGCAACATTAAAAAAAAAGTCACCCAGTAAAACACTGAAATCGCAGGGTCCTGCAATGTTTCCCTTTCCATAAAAGGGAGGGGGAAAGGCTCTTTCCACCAAGCCCCCTCAACAACATCAATTGCCTCTGCAGGCTTTTCCTGCTAATTTTCCTGGGATTTTTGCTGGGGTTTCCACATTTCAGGGCTCAGCCATTGCTTTTTCACTTCTTGTTTAGTCCCTTAGCCCCATCTAGCGCCAAATCGAAATAAAAAAGCCTTCTTCCTTCACCAGCCTAAAACTGCCAAGTGCAAAGCCAAGCACAAGTCTTCTGCTTGATGGCGAATTCTGCAACTCGTGTGTCTCTGCACAGGGATCTCTGTGAAACCAATGTCCCAGCCAAAACTGTTTTGCAGCCTGCAGAGCTTAAAAAAAATGCATTAAGGAAAACACCGTTATAAGGTGATCTCAAGCCAGTTTGCAAGCAGGAAGTTTTAGAAAGCCAGTTTTATAATACTCACATTATGGAAGGATAAACTGCAATGAGGAGAAAATATTTCCCATTCGGTTTGCAAGCAGGAGGTTTTAGAAAGCCAGTTTTATAATACCCACATTGTGGAAGAATAAACTGCAATGAGGAGAAAATATTTCCCATAATAAAAGCCTGTTTCTTATAGTTTGCCTTCTTTCCCCGTGCTCTGTTTTCCAGTGGGATAAGGAGGTACTACCTGTGCTTTTAAAGCTCGTACACTAAGAATGGGAATTAATTATTCTCTTTTGACAGGGATTTCAACATTTCTGTTTCAAAACTTCCCTGGAGATCCTCCCTGAAACAAATTATTTTTAAACAAGTGTTTGAAACTACAAGTGATCACAAGTGATGAGGAGCTTTTCTTAGAGTTTCAGGAGCTATTTTCTAGTGGCAAACTGGTTTAGTAAAGACTATCTGGCAATCCTACATGAACACGTTCTTAACTTAGCCTTCACCAAAACCTAGGACATATAAGATGTTCTTGAACCCTTAAACACAAATTGATTGAAAATACTGCAAGTTTCAGTTCTCTAGTGATAATTACAGTGGAGGACAACCTGTGTTCTTCCCCCTCCCACCCAATGAAAGTGCCTTTTAGTAGAAATGTTATTTTCTTGATGGAGAATTGAAAAAACCAGCACATTTTAGAAGTCAGAGCTTCTGTTCCCTTTCCCATCATTTTTCCTTAAACGTGAATAAAAAAAGATCAAGAGGATGGATACATTGCATTTAAATTTCATTAAACTGGGATCAAAATCTGTATTTATTTTCTAACATTTGCTAAAATGTTACTGAGCAATGACTAGCACAAGAACAGAAAGGCTCACTTGCGACCTTACAACAGCCCTGATTTTTATTTTCCTGCCATGAAGGCTAGATTAGACCATCCATTATCAGCCTCTGTGGCTACACGGATCTGTCAAGTCCTCCATAGCAAATATCCACTGCAGCAAAGCAGGCAAGGGAACGCAGGAAAAAGTCTCCTGTGATTTACCTTCCCAACACATGAATTTGGACTTTTCATCTGGGAGAGTCAGGGGGGTCTTTACCTGGCACTTGCGCTCTCAATAAACTGTACTTTGAGTCTTGCAGACCTTTGGGCTACGTGTTACTCTGTTATTAGATCAGACTTTTCATATCCACGCTGACTCGCAATTACTCACTGTAGAAACAAATGTATTCGGCTTTGGATGATACCCAGCATAATTTAACCAGTAATTAAACAAAAAGGATTTTTATCATGATTCTTTAATATTTACCCAGTGCAAGAAGCATCTCCTAAAAACAGATAGTGTACTACATGCTCATTTAGGAGCACGATAGTGATACAGTATTGCGTGTTACATTATTTAACACAAGAGAGAGGACTGTGCTGCACAAGGAGTAAGTACATGCAAAAAACCTAGGTTTTTTTTCAAATTAATTAGTTCTTTTTCTAACCGAATGAATGAATCCTTTCAAATTGACCAAAGGCAGGTAAATCTGAAAAGAAAGGACAGATACTTGGTAGCTTGCTTCCCACAACTACCATAAATATAATCCTGAACTCAGAAAGATTCAGAGAGGACGATCAGGTACAACATTACTGGAAAGTTATATTAGACCAAACATAAATTGCATAAAGAGTATTATATCATGATTAAACCCCTACCTTTCTTCTGCCATCACAGTAAAACCATAGCACCTCACCAGGCCAAGCTGTCAATGAATCCAGCTCCCTCTCCACACCCACTATTTAAAAGCCATCACCACCACCCTTCCACCTACAAACATTGATGTGATTGCTCCTCATCTTCTCCAGGCAGAGGCTGGTTACTTTATTAGCTCGTTATGCTAATTTGAATGATTCTGCCCCAAATTAGTTTGGGAATGACAAGATTCTTTATACAGAGCACCACAGAGAAAAACTTCCAGTAGTTTAGATGATCAATTGACATTTATAACTCTGATTACGGAAAATAAGATGTGATACTCACTTTGAGAACTGCCCTGTAGAAAAACCATGGTTACTGTGCAAGCTAAAGCTTCATTTTTCGCTCCATTCCAATCTATATTTGCCACATGCTTAGGGATGTAATCACAACACGTTTGATCAAGCCTTGTGCCCAGATCTGCGGCCCACAGAAGCCATCGCTGCCACACGGTTCGCTCTAAAACAGGACTTGAGGTTTATCACGTGAACACAAATTTAAGGATTAATTTGAAACCAACCAATTCCCATGTAGCTTTGTTCGCCAAAGCTTTCCCCACAGTAGACCCCAGACAGGATTAGATACCTACCTGCAGATTTTATTCTAAAAGCCAGGCACATCTTGGCACTCGCGCTGTGCAATGGCTGGCAGCACCTGTATCGTATCTTCAGCCGCTACCGCGGCTTTGTTTTGGCACAGAATTGCTCGAAGCATCTGCAGTGCTGCTTGAAGGAACTTATTTGGATGGACGAGGAGCATTTGCACAGAAAAATGCATCTGTGTTGGGAGAAGCTATAAGAAAAGCCGATTAACCCAAGCTGGAAGCCTGCTTAGAAAAACCAGGTGACAGTTAAGGAATACTCCGGGGATGTGTATAACTGTAGGCTAACATTGTAGTGTAAACATGTTAATATTTAATAACATTTAATGCGAAATCAACTTCTATGGTCTCTGTTATAGTGAGCTAATATGGTAAATCTGACAGTGAAGTTTTCCAAGAGCCTTTTCAACACCAGCATTTCCACAGCAAAGCTTAAAAATTGTAATAGCTGTTAGCAGGAAAGCAGACAAGTGTATGTGTGAGTAAGTGTCAGTGTGTGTCGAGAAAACAGACATCAAGGTAAGCAAGCTTCCTAAGGGTAATAAAAATGCTGTTTTAAGCAGTTGGGGAAGCCAGTATCAAGAACAGCAGAGAAAACCTTCAACCAAGGCCTTCCCTTCTGCAGGACATCAGACGACCTGTTTGTTTGCCTGTTGCAGGCTGCACCATCACCTTCGTGTCTCATCATACCTTAATGCCCACTCAAAGGGCATCAGCATCTCAAAGACTGAATAAAAATCCAAAGGCTCTTACCCCATCTAAATTCAGCTTATTCTGTATTTAGGCTGTTCACAAGCCTGTGGCACAGCAAAGGTCAGATGGTGGGTGGGCAGTGGCAGGAGCTATGCGCTAAATTCAGTTTTTAAAGCATTGAACAACTTTGTTGATATTTACTAGCATATAGACAGAATGTGTGTTCCTATATCCTCACTTCTGGCACATTAAGTACCTAAATATATAAAGGCATACCCTATATTTTAACTGGGTTAAAAATGTGAAGCGAAACAATGAAACTAGGGCTGAACAAAAGAACAAGGGTGAAAATCTGAACTGGAAATAAATGATACTATAAAAGCAAAGCAAAAAGCCACTAGAATTTCAGTAAGGCATGCTGCAATTTTGAATACTGGATAAAAGCATGCGAGGTGCCTCTTTTCATGTACATAAAAATACCCTGTATTTACACAGATTTTTAAAGTGAACCGAAGAACTCAGCTTTGTTCTGGAGGTTTTTGAGTCAGACATAGGGAAATAGGGACAATAAAATACAGTGAAAAGGATAAATCGTTTGACTTTGGGGACATTTAATGAATCAATCAGTGCTTAAACTCTAGTGTTTAAAAGGACCGAAGGGCAAGGAATTGATATATGCCATGGACTCCACAGAAACAACTTGAAAGTGTAATACCAGATGACAGGATAAAATGGGCTTACAGAATGAACAAGATCGTGATTTGGAGTGACCTCCAGCCTCCCTAATCTTTAATAGCAAAACCTTTTTGACACCAAGGAAAGCATGATGGATCTTTTATGGCGTTCAGCTGCTTCTTGAAAGACGTCAAAGGCTACCTGAGATAGTTTATCTAACTCTAGACTTGAGTGATCAGAGAGGCTAAGGGGATTAAAGGGTGAATCTGATGCAGTCAGGGATGCTACTTTTTGGGAAGATAAACTGGACTTCAAAAGCAGCGATTTAAAATCATTAAAGAGAATGAGGGCAACCATTAAAGCAAGCTGGGAGGGAAGTAAAAGAGAAGGCTTGTTCCACGATCAGAGCAGACAGTGGCGTACAGAGTACATAAAGAAAAATCCCCATGGCTAAGGTGACAGCTAAGGACTCTACTGCAACTAAAAAACACAGTTTGACCTTGCAGGATGCAGTTGGATGGAATCTCAGTCCCATGTATAAAATAGTGATATCATTTATCAATCCCACTTACTACATAAAACTTCACAAAAGTACGACTCAAAGGATTTTATAAAGGAGATAGGCGTCATTACTCCAGCTGCACTGATAAACTGGGGCTTGGTGAAGAGCTGTTACTTGTCCAGCAATACCCAGATGTAGTCACAGGATGCAGCTTCCTAAATCAAGAACCTAAATTGACCCGAGCTCCTAGGAATAACTGAAGGCAGCGCAATGGCCTCATCACTCTGGACTCTAATTCTCAATACGCTAACCTTTATTTATCCACCTTTAGAAACAATTACAGCTGGGAGGGTATTTAATGCTCATGGCCTGAGACAGAAAGCAATCTTCAGAGCTGGGGTGAAAAGCAAAATAGGTTATAGAGTAATGAAAACCCACATAAGCTCCCATTTAAAGCAAGATGGGTTTTGCCTGTGCAGGGTCTGCCCCGTTTGTACCTTATCAGCCTTTTCATCTCCTCCTCAGTAAAGTAGCACCTTGGATTTCCCAGATACGATGTACAAATATGATGCCGTGTGGAAAAGTCCAGTTCGATCACAACTTACTTTTAGGCCAAAAGAAACTGCGACTTCTGACTGAATCAGGGTACGTTATTTGACTTTGGATGGAATTTCTCTGAAGTTGCAAAGCCATAGAGAGAAATCCCTGCATCCTCTAACTCAGGCACCAGTTGGCTGTGAGTGAACAGCAGACTCACAGGCACATCATTTCTTTAAAAGCTGAAATTCCAAAGAGCTAAAGAAACACATTTTGGTCCTAGTCCATTTAATCCAAACAATCACAATAAAATAGCTCTTTTCAAAGAAGTCCTTGTAAAGCTGCGTTCATTTCCATTGCTGAAAAGACAATCAAAACGGAAACTTCAAATGCTAAAAGTGGGAAACACTTGGCTTGTGGCTAGAATTTGAATAAAGCACCCATAACCTTCCTGGCTCAGTCTGAATTCAAGCTCCAAATTATTAAGGCTTTTTGAGAATCGGTGCAAAGTTCTGAGGCAAATGGACCTGTCCATCTCTCGGCACTTGTACAGTGTGATAACGCCTGGAAGGCTTTGTATTTCCAAGTGCTAATTACAAGAATGTGATGGATGTGCTGCCTCTATTAAATTTACGGGAACAAGAGAGTATGGAAGGGAAAACAAACAGAAACTAGGAGGAGGAATTAATGATGCACTTAATGAAGAGAAATCAAAACTCATTTGTTGTTTTGGGAGGGGAAAGCAACTTTTAATGCCATCGTGGTACTAGCTGAACAACATCAAACTGATGTTTAGCCTGTCAGAGCAAGAGCAATAAATTATTATTTTCCATGATTTCATTTTCCCTTTTAAAGCAAATACTTTATTCTATTCAGCTTTAAAGAGAAAACCACATTATTTAAAATGCCTTAAAAATATCAGCCTAATGAGCTATAACATACACATTTATAGAATGCAGCGTGGTTTTGTGATGAGGTCTTTAGCTTCTTATAAGTAGCAAGGAGCAACATATTTTACTTGGAGGTGTATTTCCCGAGCAATTACACACAGGAGCCTAATTAAAAATTAAGTCAATGTTCAAATAAGCATAATGGAATAATATCTGTAACCTGCAGAAATACAGGAGCAGCTGGAATGTTGCTTTCTTTTACTGCTTCCATGAACAATGATGGAAATTTCAGGGGCCTGTTCCAGAAGGTGCATTTCCAAGGTCACCTTTGGAAAGAAAAGGTTGCTCCACTCTTAGAAGTGAGGGAATTGGTGGGAGCAGACCAGGGTGGCAGGGACGGTGTCCCCTCCACCCCAGGTAGCTCTTTGCTCAGTGTCTGTAGGGACTTGCTCATGAAACCTCCCTCACCAAACTGTTCCAGACATCTTTATTGTAGGGTTTACACAGGCCTGAGACACCCCAGCAGTCATCTTTTCCCCAACTGCTTTATTCTTACCCAATCTTACCATTAAAGGGAAAACTTTTTAGAGTTAATAATTCTGGGTGACAATTCAGGTCTCAGTGTCCTGAGTACAAAGCTAAAGCATAGTAAACTGTAATTACACAATCGATTAAAGCAACAAGGTATATTTTTAAACATGACAGTGACATTAAAGTCATTTCCGGCAGGTTAATTGGAAGTCAATTAACTTACAGAAAGTTAATTGCTAAAGCTGTCTCATTTTCTTTCAGTAAAACTCAATTGCATTTGGACAAACCCTCACAAAATCCTCCAGAAAAAAAGCCACCAAACAACAATTTTGTAACGTATTGGCACAAATGTCAATGAAAGTTTGTTCTTTAGATAAAACTGGAAGAAACCCCATGGTAACAAGCACACATTTTCTCTTCCACTCATCTTGTCTGTTCAGATATTTGCCCATCACCCTGGGATCTGATTCTCCAGATTCCCTGCTTTCACTGTGGATGTGTTGCACGAGTCCCTGGTGGCAAGCGTTTGATGGGGCAAACAGCCAGCAAGGAACAAGCCATTTGTGACCATCTGAAAACTTAATTATCACAGGCTGAAAAATGTGGGAAGCAAGTGATTCTCACTTCTAAAACATTCAAAACACAAACTCGTATAAGTAGGGATGTGGTATGAGTGAGAACAAGCCAAACCAATGCATTTACCCACAGTTAGGTGCACGCTGGGGTTTATTTGCTGCTTTTGCAGGACATCCAGCTCATTGTTCTGACCAATTTATGAATTCATCCCAGAGAAAACATCACTGACTGAACTTTATAGGTATTTAAAATGCAACTGGTACCATGTGGAGTTTACCAAACAGAAACAGCTGAGTGTCTACACACCTGAATTTGAGCACCAGAAGGTGTGTTCCTCTGAAACTTTTACACAGGTTGGACTCTAAAATCCACATTTGTCCAGTTCATCTCCTTGATGTGAAAGTAAAGAAGAAAGGTGGTTTTTTCCCCTTTCTTCATAAGCTGCTATAGATGTAAGAAGTCTCAGCTGTCTGAGGTAATTAGATAGGTAAAATGCAGCAAGACAGAATAACAGAAACAGTTCAGGATTTGATTTGTTCTAGATGCGATTGAGATGGGCTTTACGAACTCGAAGCAGTGAGGCAGGGGTTAACTCCAGCAGCAGGTAAGGAGCAGCTAGGAAGAAATCAAATTCTGCATGATAGAAAAGCCTGAGGGGAAATAACAGAGGAGGAACCTCTCATAAGCTGAGAAATAAACCAGTGAAATGTGGTTTCCAGGGTGAGGCTAGAGAAGTGTGGAGGTCGCAAAGACACCAGACAGACCACAGATGGTGCTCCCATCCTGGCTGTCAGGGCTTCTTAGCCACCTCACCGTGTTCCTGCTGGGTGAGATGACCCATTGCAGAAGTTACGATGAATTTTGCATTTCTTAGATTGCACACGGAAAGGAGAAAAAGTCTAAAATATTTCCAGAGAAGCTGTAAATCCCTATGAGCCCTAACAGCCTCCAAGAGCATTCAGGGTTGGCGAAACTGCAGGGTTTTGGTCCGTGCCTTCCGTTCCCCAGCAACATATTGTATCTGAAAGATTGAACAAATGTGTGTCATGCCCCTCAGAAGTCTTCAGATGCAAGATTCTGCTGCCTCAGTGAAGTAGCGATGTCCTGACAGCAGGATCTAAGTGTCTTTTGCAGAATAATGTCTTTAAAACAAGGCCTTTAATGCAGCATCAAGTGAATTACTTATGGTGGCTCAACATGCCTGACAACTTTCTTAAGTGTTTTGTATTTATGAGTCTTTAACCTGCAAGCTTTATTCCCCCTTCTTCCTACTTCCCAACAAAATAATTGTAGTTATTAGGCTGTCTGCTCACCTGTTCTCTGCTTTCATATTTCGCATCTCTATTGCAAAGTGTGGCCTGCCTAGAAATTTTAATTAGCTTTGAATGAAATATTGTTCATTAATAAAACCCCAGGCCAGTAAAACATATGCCAAATAGCTCAGGGTGTGGAGGGGAACAATCCATACTGCTTGCAAATAGGAGTGTTTCTTATTTAGACCAGAATGCATTATGTTTATGGAGACTTTTTAAATTCAAATGCTAAGAGAAAAAACCACAGAGTATCAGGGTAAGGCAGTTGCATTGGGTTAGCAATGATTGAAGCCTGTGATGGTCAACTTTTCCTTCTGGAGGATTTCTTTCATGCTAGAGAGCAATACAGAGTCAAGAGCTGTGAGAGATGCTTTAGAAGCAAAAAAGCTCCTGGTTGCTGTTTACTGCCTCTTTATAAAAAAGGGAAAAACGAATTTTAAAAGAAACAATTTAGGTAAAGAATAGATAAGTGGGTGGCTGGCTGGAGGGGAATTTAATGGGTGTGGGTGTGCAGCAAAGCAGGCAGCAGGGTTACAGCTCTCACAAGTCTACCAGCTGCCCAATTTGCAGTATTTAAGTCCATATTTAAACTATACAGGAGTAGATCCGGAAGATCAGCAAGAAAAGCTGCGAAGGAGCAAAGCAGGAACAGTGACCGGTCATGAACGGGAGAGCCACCAGAGGGAGCCCAGAAACCACGGACAGACCGGGCGGGTTGGGGTCCGGAGGGGAAAGGGTCTGCCCGGCTCTGGGTCCTCAGCCCTGACCTTACACTCTTATTTATCACTCCAAGCCTTCGAGCTTAGTAGGCAGAAACCAAATAATGCCTATGGTTTTAATTACAGCAACCGTAGTCTCATCAAAATGTCTAAATTTCTTCAAAAACAGGGAGAAGAGACAAAAAAACCCCAAGTCTAAGTGTAATAACCTGCTTGGTGTTATACTTACAGGATTGACCTTCCCAGTTATTTTTACCTTGCTAACATAGGAGGCAAAGGGAAAAAAAATCCTCTTCCTAGGCACTCAATCATCCCCACTCTGCATTTCATAGTCAATCTTCTACAACATCTGCTATCAGCAATATCAGAAACAGGCTCCTCGCTCACCACACCATTTTACTGTGACTTAGCAGAGCACTTCCTGTCATTTGCTGTAAATCATGAAAAGCTGACGATAATTTAGCAAGGAGGGCTCTGGAAGGAGACAGACAGAATGAAGTCTAAGGCAAACCACCTGGGAAAACGAATTGGAGATACTGGGGAAATGAGCAGCCACCGAACAGGGCATTTTTTTGCCCTTTTCAGTCATAGGCTCACGCGTCACTTCTCTGTCTTGTCACAAAACCCGCTGGGTGACAGCAATGGCCTCTGTGTAACTCTCTACCTTTATTAAAGAATAACTGAGCTGATAAGACATGCCTAAAACTCAAGCGCTAGTTTTTCAAAATTCACATTTGTTTCAGGAAAGCTTCTGACTGTTGTCCAGACTGCAGTTAAAATTCAAACTGTGAAAAAAAAGAGTTTCATCTCCCAAGGAGACAGGCACTATGTGAATCTGGATATTATGCTTCTGAATCTGTGTGTCCTGCCAAAAGCCATCCTTCTCTTTGAAGTTCAACAAGCCATAACTCTTTTTATTAAAGTGATTTGCATCTGTGTGCCTCTGCAATAATTTTCTGTAGCATCTTGAATATGCAGTCTGGATGACTCGCTGTAGAAATTGGTACTTCTCAGTGAGTACGGGAATTGATTCACCTCTTCTAACACGTCCCAAAATGTCTAGTTTTGTGGTGAAGGGAACTTGCATGTGTCACTTCACTTCTCAGTGCACATCTCCCTGTCTGTGTAATGAAGACATTGATTCTGTGGTGCCTCGCAGCAAGGATAAAGTTGCTGTGATGGGTAATCAGGCCAGGACTCTATAAAATCCATCAATTATGGGATCCCTATAAGCTCTCAAAGGGAGGACTCCATAAAATCTGTAAAGAGATCTCCATATGTGGGGTTTTTGAGGCATTTCACTGGATCCTGGGTAGTGTCAGACAGCTTCCCCATGGTTATGAGAAAACAGACATTGCAAAAAAACAGTTTAAGTTGCAGAAATGCAAAGTATCCACAGGTCATTTTGGTCTTGGTGAGCTTGAATGGGATCTGGCCCATGGTTTGCACCTCATTCTTCTTTTCTAAAATACACTCCTTTTCTAAAATATACTCATATTATATTTTAAAGACCAGCAGAAATGAAACAAAGACAACCCAGACCAGACCCAGACTTGCACTGTTTTATTTTTATTGAGAAAACTCAAAATCTCACACCTAAATATGCTGTGGCTAAAGTCCCTGACATCTGGGGTCTTGCCCTTCCTTGATGTACATCGGCTTGCCACTCGTGATGAAAATTTTGATTCACACCAGCTGGTGGTTCCTTCACATGGAGCAGAGATGTATCTATTTGGAAATTACAAACTGACATTTGGAAATACAAACTGATGTTTTCAGAGGAAGAATATTAGTTTTCCTTTTGTTTTGTTTCCCAATTACACAGTTAACTTCTTGTAAGCCTTAAGTTGATGTGACTGCAATAAGCAAGCTTTCCTTTCATTAATTTAAAGCTAATTAAACTCAATATTTCTTTCAGAGGGAAGCCTCTATGCTTTAGGAGAGCAGAATGTAATAGCTGATGCCACCCCTGGGAAGTCATTAAAGGAGCACAGAGAGCAGTCTCCTTGTGTGAGAACAGACTTCAGAGATTTGGGATTGTTTTATTCATTGCAAAACAAATAAGGAATATAGCATACAGGTCCCAGGATGCCATTACTGACAGGAATTTTTCACCTAGAGCTTAGAGCAGACTGTCCAGTTTCTTCTGTGGCTCATACTTTGCCACTTGACATTTAAATACTGTACAATAAAGGGCTTCATTATGTATTAATGCAAATTACAGCCAGAATTTACAACGGTTCCGAAAAGGGCTAACACTTAGATGCTCAAAATCAACAAAAATTAGGTGCTCAGATGCACCTTGAGAATGAGAGGCAAGGCAACCTAAAAATTGAAAGTCCTGGGGTTCACAGACAGTGAGTAACTACAGAGAAACTCTCCTGTATTCAAATACAGCTTGAGTCCAAACCCATCCTCACCTAGCTGGTTGAACACAAACCCTCCCACACATCCACATGTCAAACTCGAGGACTTGGTGGACAAAATTTAACTTTGGTTTATGCAGAAATCTCCATTTCGCCCTGGTTTGTTTCAGATTGCAGACAGTCTCTGGTTTTACTTCAAACTGCCAGTATAAGTTTCAGTTTCTTAAGCATAAATGTAAATTACCAGTTGTCAAGAGCTGAATTATTGAGGTCACTCAGTGGAACAAACCTTCTTTAATAATGTGACACAAGAACATGAAATGTATAAAAAATTCAAGAAGTCCTTCATAGAAGAAGGTGCAAAATACAGGTAACAAAACTGAGCCAAATATGCGCTTGTCATGTCCCACCTCAGAGGCGGGAGGATATAAAAAAATCAAGAAGTCCTTCATACCAGAAATGAAGTTGCATTGGTGCAAAATACAGGTAACAAAACTGAGCCAAATATGCGCTTGTCATGTCCCACCTCAGAGGCGGGAGGAGAGGAACAAAGTTCTGCAAAGTGCGCCTGTCATGTCCCACCTCGGAGGCGGGAGGAGAGGAACAAAGTTCTGCAAATCCCCTTGGGCTAAACTAAGGTGAAAAAACACCAAACGACCTTTTAACTGTTCTATTTATAATGTGGATGACTTGAACCTGGAAAAGGTAAACAACCAGAACATGGAAAATGTAAAAACCTTGGCACTGAGGGTTCTTACTGGAAAGCTTTGTAAGAAGGAAAAGAAAAGAGAGATAGGAAAGGAAAGAAATAGAGAAAGATATCACTACCCTTGGGTCCCTCAATGACAAGGACAGATGAGGCCATCTTCCAATAGTTCCCTTAGTTTGTGCCCTATAGATAGTCCATGCTCACCCCTCCAGGACTTGTGGCACTCAGGGTCTGCTGTGCAGGTGCCATTCTGGGGGGTCATTGCAAGCTCAGGCCTCGGCTTCCCGCCCTCGGCTTCCCGCCCTTTCTCACGGCTGCTAAGCAGAGCTTGAAGGACCTGTGTGGCCACCATGTTTGAGACAGACTTTAACTCCTAAGAAATTGCTAGCAAAGAAAAAGTAGCAATAGAAGTTGATCAAAATACAGTGTAAAGGTACTCTTTCTGCACGGGGTAGATTGTTAACAAACACTGAGGGAGAAACTACAGACTGCTGTGATTTCACCACACTGTTATGAGGGAGGTGGGATGAGCTGTACACAGCCACTGGATCGTACACAGGAGCTGTATGCTAAAATAATTGACTGCTGGGGCAGAAAATACATGTGCTGCCACTTCAGTCTTTCTGATTTGACCCAAAACTCAAATAGGATTGCCAGGCTTCAAGAACTTTCAAAAAATAAAATCAAAACATTAAGTTATAGTATAAATTTTTTTTGTGCAGGTAGATGAGTACACAGCACGGTACGTTACCAGAGCTCCCAAACTAACATTTCCATTCAATTTAAGTAACACATAAACCCTTGAGCTGGCTTTCTGTCCAGAGGTTGAATTCCAAGACATAAAGAAATTATCCAGGGGGAATCAGTTGAGCTGGGGCACATAACCAGTTCTGGTACAGAATGTGCTGTTTCTTCACATAAACCAAAATAAGGTGCCTTTTTAATCCAGCATCAGTTCTGATCATTTTCTGAGTCACAGAGCTGTGCTGATGCCAGTGGAGTTATACATTTTTGCACCAGAAGAAATCTCCGTGGCTGGGCAGACACTGTTTTAATTCTGGAGAACATCCTCTGTTCAGCTTCTCTGGAAGTCCTGTGGGAAAATTATAAGACATCAATGCAAACTGCATGACTTAATTATCATTATTATTATTTATATTAAAGCATGTTTATTTAGAAAGCAGAAAATTTTCCCCAAAATAAGACACTGCTGTGAAGATGTTAAAATAGAAAATCACATGAAAAATCCAGGGATCCATACAAGCCAGATTCATTTGGTTCCTTCTCTCTTTTCACTGCCTGTATACAGTGCAAAGCTGGCTTTGCACAGGCAGTCAAATAAAGTAACTTAGCACTGTAACTTTCTGTTTATTCAGTTATTTTGTAATCATTGCTCCAGAAGAACATCTGTGATTTAAAGACTATTCCAATTTGTACTTATGCTTGGATACTAAAATAACAGGGTATCAAAATTACAGCAAAAATTGGGTGATTCATTTAGTTCCCACTCAATGTACATAGAATTTAGCACTGGAAAAACAGCAAGATGTTGAAAAATGAGTAGTGCAGATTCTTGGAGAAACACAAGGTGGAACCATCTTGCATTTCACTGCGTACTTTCTTCAGAATCACACGGCAGAACAATGAACGTATTTTTGTGCAATGTTACTTGGTTGAGGGAGTTCTGATGAAGCAGTAGCATCCCAATTTTACATTTTCAATCTGAAGTATTCTGGAACTTTTGATTGGTTTTGTCATCAGTTAATACCTTGCAATCCTGTCAAAAAGAGCAGTTGCAATGAAATGTTTTGAGTGTTTCCACAAACCTTCCAAAGTAAAGATAAAATCGGAACTTTCCAGATGTGGAAATTCCTGTCTCACTCATTAACCAGAAAATAAGACTTGAACTGTGTGTACATTAAGTTCTGTATATTCCTAGCTAGTTTTTTGCTGGTCTGAGTCATGTAATGACTGCTGCTGTGCTGAGCTTGTTCTTGTTGATTCTCTTGTTGATTCTGTCTACGAAAGGTTTCTGACCTCTCTGTGCCATCTCTGCAATGCAGAAACAAAACAAAGTGGGCATCAATGTCCAAGTGGGAAGGCTATGGGAGCAGGAAATATTAATCATTGTGGTGTTATTGTTTTCTTAAAAAGGAGAATACTTTATCTTACATCTGCCTTCAATCCATTGTGTGCTCTTAGCCTGCATTTTTAAGCCCATTTACTTGTGGTTATGCTTGCCTTTACACAGAGTAAGCTGTTAAGTGCCATTTTCAGCTTGCATTTCTCATTATTATTGAACTTTTCTGCCTTTTACAGTGAAATCCTCTTTAGTATATGCACAGAAACGTGCCTGGAGGAAGGAATGGACTGCTGGTGAGGAAAAAACCATGTTTTATAAGTTGACCTCCGTTGACTTCAAAGTAAAAATGCTTGGACCCAAGGGACGTGTCTGCTGAAAGCTGCCTGGATGACCTTAGCCAAGATATGTGGCATTTCTGCTCTTCACACTTCAGTCAGTGCAATGGGACTGACAGGACTGTTCTTCTCCCTTCCTGCACTTGAAACCCAGTATTTTTTGGAGCGGAATGGTCTCTGGCCATGTGTTTGCACAGCAGTGGGGCCCCAGTCCTGCCTGGCAGTGCCACAACACACGTACTCAGTGAGGGGGAGATGGATCAAGCAAGTTAGTGTTGCTCTTTTCCTCTAACTTACCTTTATGTGCTGCATCTAATCACATCCAGAAAACACAACTTATCTTTAGGCACCAGGTTCTCTGTCCTGTTTGTTGCTGCAAGGAGATGAAAACTGAGGTTATCTTAGTCAAGTACCTTTATGCCAAGTACCTGAAATTAATATTATTTTTTTTAATTTTCCTTCTGAAGAATCCTCCTGATTTCAATGCACCAAATTTCAGGAGTCAGAAGCAGACAAATTTCATTCCCCCCAAAACTTACTTCTAGGCTGCAATGAACTCTGTGGGCAGCATGGATGTGACCAGAGGAAAAGCCTGGAAACTGGACTGAGCCCACGTCCCAGCACACCACTCCTGCCGTTGTTTGGTGACTTGGCTTTTCTTGAACTGCTCTGTGAGGAAAAAATAGAAATCCATTTCATTACTTGTCTGCAGAATCCTTATAATCTTATTCTGAACTATTCGTCTTGCTGTATCCCAGGGGTTAAGACAGGTAAAATGAGGCCAAAAATCCCCATCAGGCCTGTTTGTCCCACGTGTATTTTCATTCCCACACTAAAGAAAGCTCAGTCTATTTCCTGATACACTTTCTGCTTCTTCTCAGTGTGGCTGAAAATTAAATTAGTCACTTTACTCCACCACAAGTATGTGATCTGGTTACAGTATTGGCTCGTGTTTACTTTAGCAAGCAAATCACAGAGACACTCTAATCCTTTAGTGCTTCCATCAACATTTTCATGTCAGAGGAAAAAAATGAATCTACAGACTTTTTAATGGGTAAATATACATAGTGCACAACATGTGCTGTTCCAAAAGGTTGAGAGCCATATGACTGATAGCTAATAATGTTCTTTCCCTGTTCCAGCTCTGTACTATCAAAAATTAAATAAATGTTTGAAAGAGAAGTATTCCTATTTTTAATGCAGTAGCATGGAGTCACTCCAGTTTATGTTAAACTTCACTTTCTGCATGTACCTAAGCTGTCTTTGTCCAGCAAAGTACTTACGCCTGTGTTTGACTTTGACTTCCAAGTACTTCAGGTCTACTTCCTATCTGAATATTTGCCAAAACTGCGGCCCAAATGAATAGGTCTGGGATGATCTTCAGAGTTCATCAAGACGGAACTGTGCTCTGCATTTTGTTTTGCAGAGAACAGCTTGCGAGATGTGGAGGAAAGCATCATTTCCCTTTAAGAATACTGGGCATGAAGGAAAGAAGAACATGAATTGTGAGTGACTCTAGGGAAAAATAATACAGATCAATCAAACCATGTTTGCCTTTTAAATGTATTTAATTATACTTACCTTACAACTCTAAAAGAAATACCACTTTGATAGTTGTTTTTAATGTCATAATAAGATAGTGAGACAGTGTAGAATTTTTTCCTGACAAAAATTTAGAAACTTCTGTCATTTTTGCAGACTTACATAAATAATACATCATTTTTTGTTCTCAAAATCTTGTGCTGAGAATTTCTACACAATGACTTTTGTTTTGCAAATACAGAAAAAAGCATTTGCTTTGCACTGATGGGAATTTCTGCCTTTTCTTCATGTTTTCTCCCTGTAATGTGTCTGTCTGCTGATGAACAGCAAACTGAAATCTGTTTTTGCTACGGTGAGCACTCACAATTAGAAAGTAAAGCATGTTCCAGGAAACAGAAGAGTCAAGGCAATCTATAGAGCAGGCTGCCTTCAATAAAGTCAGAAGCTGTGCCACAAATACCAAATTGAAATTCATCCCCTTTAATTTAATTCAGATGAAATATTGCCTTCTCAAAGCCATGCAGCATTTTTATTGCTACACATTCTTCCCTTTCTTCTGGGTTTTTTTTGGCCAGTTGAAACTGTTAAGAACGAGGCAAAGATGCCTACAGACCTCGATTCCCACGTCTTTCCCCAAATTCATCAAATCAGCTTAAAAATGGAGAGAGTAATCACTGACTAAGCGTGACTTTTTGTGTATGGTTTGTATTCAGCAGTAATTCTGCCCTTCTCTGTGGCAAAGTCCTGCCAGCCTTCTTAATCCTGTAGTTGATATAATTCTATAGGAAGCCAAATTATCTTGAGGTACACTTTGGAGAAGCCTGCTGTGCTTTGCCCTGAGCCGAGAGTCAAATCTGGGATCACACATTGCTTAGGGGAAGAAAGCTAGCAGGAATTGTCAGTAAAAACAAAATAACACCTTTTCCATGTTGTGTTTCTGGAGTGGTTTCTTTATACCTGTATCCACTGGGAGAAAGGAGATATATTATAAAACAGGCAATCTTCCCTGGCCGCATAGGGAGAGCATTGTAGCACCCCAGAATAAGATAGACATGTATATAGTAATTATTTTTTACAGGAGCAGGCTGAGCTAGGATGGCTTGTGAAAGCCACCACCAAAGCTTAAGCTGGATTTTGGGTACCTCAGCAGGAGGTCTTTGCTTAATCAGAACTTAACACAGCGATGTGTATGATCTACACAGTGGATGCCCAGCTGGAAACAGCTGGTAGCAATATGTTTGCAGAACCCAGTAACATCCCTGCAGTGGATGAGATCCTGCTCTCAGGATCTCTCTCGTGAGGTCCATGGAATGAGCTTTGTTGATACTGGTGTGATTGCTGCTGGAGCTGGGCCCACAAAAGGCACACTGGATGCAGGCGGCGAAGGGACCAGTTGGAGATTTTCTCATGAAATGGGTTTCCGCTGGAAAATGTCAGCTTCTCAGAACCCAAATTTTTGTGGGAATGTATGCACCGCATGCCACAAAAATGGTATTCCTGGTCACAGTGGGAGAAAGGGGAAACAAAGGAAAATAAAGAAAGGCGGGGAAAAAAATTCTTCACTATTCCAGAATTGGAAGTATGAGTGCTAATGACACTGCAATGAGATGCTGAAGTTCTGCTCTAGTAGTTATTTCAATGCAAAGAGAAACAACTGATACAATGTTGTGGCATATTTTGAGTATTTAACAGATGCAAGGTGAGCCTCTAGCCCTTGATCAAGCTAGAAAAGCTAATTTTCTCTTGATTGTATTAAGGTTTCTGTATCATAGCCTTCACTGGACATTTTTTTTGCAAGCATATCAAACTGCTCTCTTCTTTCTGCGTAGGCAGGCATGAAGCGGTAATAGTAGTGCTGATATGTATTTTTTGAGCTTAATTAACAGCCATAAGAAACTTCTAAATTCTTGACAAGATTTTTTTACTGCAAGTAAATATTGTCTTGTTCAGACCAAAGCCTGAAATGCAGGGGAAGTTTGCTACAAGTATATGATGTTGTTACCCACTGATAACAAAGTAATTGCAGACATTAGGTT
>NW_010169704.1:58463-67700 GCF_000695765.1 Mesitornis unicolor
GTTCAGCAGAAAATGTTGTTGTCAAGGTGGAATACAGTGATTCAACTGAGCACTTGGTCAGAGATTTTGGAGCCTAAGGAATTTACCTTTAAGAGCAGAAAGCCCCTCTCTGTTCTAGCTCATCTATTTCACACACCTTTAAGTGGAAACTGCTTACTTAGAAGCCAGGAGAAGAATTAGCACATTAGAGAGATGGAAAGAAAAATCACTGAATAACAGGTGCTATCACCTGCAGCAGTTCAATTTTCTTCTGAAATTCTAGCTCTCAAGTCTGCATATGGTTTGATCAAGCTTGAATTATATATGAAGGAACCCTACTTAGGGCTTTCCAAATAGCCTAAGGATGTGAAGTGGTTCATTTACATTGGCTTTCATGAGGTAACTGGATGCCCAGGGCCACAAAGGTATGTAGGAACTTAATTCCCGTCTAGGTGTTTAACTCCTAAAATCAGTAGACTCTGTATCCTTAAATACCTACAGGTCTGGACTTAACTTCCCTAGTCTTGATTAATCCATACCTAAAATGGCTTGGTTACAGCACATGCAATGTGGAATAGGAATGAAAATAAGATGGGTTCTACATGCAAAAACATCCACACACGATCACCTGCAGCCATTAATTTCCTAGGGCAACAAGGCTTAAATTGCATGAAACAAGGGCTCCCCTTAGCGAGGTGAGGATGCCCACATCAGCTGCATATCTGGGAAACAGCACGAGCAATTTCAGAAAGGTATTTTAAAGTTACTAGGTATAAAACCACGCTGTTTTGAGGAATACTTATAGCTCAGAAAAGGCCATCTGGTGGCAGAGCTCCCCAGGGTTGTAAAAATAGCAGCCTCCTTCGCAGACACAGTTCCTTACGTATTCGCATGCTGATTAACCATCTGATTTGTTAGGCATTTAATTCTGACAGCTGCTTTGCAAAATTTAAGTGTGTGCGTTAAGCACTCATAAAAACACTTATGGACATTATTGTACATCGCACTGTATGTGCCAGGCAGAAAATTAACATAACTGAATTGTTATTGTCTCCAAGCAAAAAGTATTATTAGCACAACTGGAACGTCTCCAATTCTTTAGCCAATCGCACTCAGTTCCCACTGCTAATAGGATCTCGCTTGTTTTAGAATCCAGAAGCAAGACATATCACCATGACGAGAGCATATACATAGGTCTAAATGCTGAGAGAATGGCTTAGCTATGTAAATGCCAGATACCAAATCCTTACCATCCCAGTAGGATTTGCTGAGAACTCTTCATCATTCTTGGGTAGAGAAAACAGAATAACAGCAGTAACCAAGACTATCTTGACCCATTAGTGGCAGTCAGGACAGCCTCACCGTTGTCATACGCTTCTGAGCGGCTTGGCTCTGTGCATCTTGTATGTATTCACATCTGAGAATCCTGTTAGAAGATCTCAGAGTGCAGCATTTCTGCCTTTGGAGCTGTACTTCCTTGTGTGATCCTGGAAATTCCCCCAGATATACATCTGACATCACTGAAAAGCATGGCGTACCCCAATTTTCATTCCCAACATCTGGAGGCCATCTGGACGTAGGGCTAAACATCCTGTAGTTCAGTGCATATGAACAAGGAGGTTTCAATGCACGAAGGACTCAAACAGTTTTGTCTGCAAGTGAAGAATCAGTCTGAAAAAGCCTTTCCTCTGCAGTCAAAGACAACAAAGGCAGAAGAGGGTTTATTGCAATTTCAGACAAGAAAGGTCAAAGAATAACACTGAGAGAGTTACCACCACTGCTGGCATTGCAGTCACAAGTGATTAGTTTGCTGTAATGTCTGGGCCCATGCTACAACATGAATAGCTTTTCATTGTCTCAGGCTGTCATAAACTGGTAGCATATGTTGCAGGATAATGTATTAATGGGATAAACAAGCTATGCATAGAAATTCAGAGGGAGAGGATCAATACAGCTTTTAACAAGCAGCTTTTTTATAATGTTGGTCTGCTTTTCCTTCTTTCTTTCTCTTCTGCTGTCTGTCTCAGCATGTTTAGTTATAATTTGTACTGGACAGTAACCTGTGCTGAAGGGTGATACTGAGAGTTCTATTACAAAGCAGAGCAATAACCATGATCAAGGCATTGCGGTCTCCAAATGCAGTCTGAAAATAATACGAGTAGCCAACACGCCAGAATCCTTCCTCCTCCTAAGGCCCTTTACAGCCTCCAAAAAAGCTGCACAATTTTTTACATCAGCAGCCTCTAAATTTCTTCGATTTCTTAATCTCCTCTGTTTTGCCTTCTCCCCAGTGGTACCATGAGGAATTTTGTTCTGTCACAGGGTTCTCTTCCTTACTTTTTGCCATGATCTAGCAGTAAACAAGTCATACCATCAAATGTGCAAGTGCTTTAGACAAAAGATTAATATTGCATTGTTCCTGAAAGTCAGTTAAAATATCAGTGAGGAACACAGTGCACAGCAGGTTATGGTGAGCTAAAAGGAATTCCAGGAGCATTTTGAAGGTGCTAATCTTGGGAATATTGGACTCTCTCTCATTTTGCCCAATTCAATCACACAGTAGGAAATCACACGTCAATCAGCGAACAATATAGTTGGCAGTTCCCTACCAGTGGAGTTACAATACACTGGGAGGATAATACAATGTGGTTAATATAATACAGTTCAGAAATGAGCATAATTACAATTCAAAAGACAAAATTCTCCACTCTTACTGACTGTTATTTATAAAGAGCCAAACCGTAAGACTGTGTTTCAATTATCCCTCAGTGCCAACAAGATAGGAAGTAAATGAGGCTTTATCTTAGCAATGCAGAGTAACAGCATCATCCATTCCACTGAAATTACTGCTGCAAAAGATGAGCCAAAAACCAAATGATGCACAGCCTGATGTAGGAGTCTCTGGCAGGGAAGCTAGCCCGGATTTTGGGAAACAGCAGGGTGAGATGTTCCTGGCCATTCCTCTGTAACTAATACATGTGTCTAGGATGCTTTGGCTTTCAGTCTCCCAGATTCAGCTGGGTTGAGAGCAGTAAGGTGAGAAGTTCTGCTTGAACCAGATTGAAAATATCAATCTTGAGCTGTTCAATGAAACAACATCATCAGTATGTTCATCCTAGAGTACACCGTAGATTGCAAGATACACACCTAATTAGATAGTCCAAAATATGTATTTGATTCTAAGCCTAGAAATTTTTTATATTATTAAGAAGCTTAGCAATAATTTTCTTTCCACCTGTGGCTAATAGTCTGAGTGACTAACATTAGCAGGCTTTTGAACAAAGGAAACCTAAAACTTCCCTAGAGTAGCCAGGAGTTCTGCCCTCTTCCTTCACTTCAAATCCAGTACTCAGTTTTGTTTTCCCTTTTATTTTGTTGTTTCCCCAGGCTGCAAGTTAAATCTCTGAGTCATGCACTCACAGAATTTCAATCAGACTTGGGATAGGAGGGATTTGGGAATTCAGTTCATAAGGTGGCAGATGCTTTCAGCTCAAGGTCTGGGTGAGTTGGAACAGATGCCAGCTTGTTCATAGAGCTGATAGCGAGCTGGCACCAAGCTGGCATCAGGCAAATGTCCCCACCTTCACAGACACGGATGCTAAGTGAAATCCCATCCTTCTGAAGTCTGCGGGAACTTTGCCATGGGCTTCTGTGAAGTCATGTTTCTTCTTCATGGCACTCCAGTGCTTCATCACGGGCTCTCTTCTGCATAAAGAGTTCACTCAATCCATTAGTGTTCTATAGACTATTTGTTTAATGTAGTCAATGCAGCCAAATATTTATGATGATTTTGCAATGGTAATTGCATAGACTGCTCCTCTGTGGCTTAGGAGTCATCTGCCAAAATATCATTATTGTTAATTAATCAAGTCTATTTTGAGCCAACTTCTGCTCTCACTGAAATCAATTGCATACATTTTGGTGAATTCAAGTTCTTTATTATTTGGCCTTCATTACTGCTCAACTCCGTATTTCTTTTGTTTCATTAAGTTAGCAGTTCCTTAGATTTCTGCTTTATTTTAGCAGGTTTCATCAGATCAGCCCTGTTTCCAGGCTGTTTACTGGCATGAGATGGCATCACAGCAGCTGATCAGAAACAGACTCAAGAAAAGCTGCACGAATCCTGTTTCTAGGCACAAATATGTTAAAATTGAAACCCAGAGAAGTTTGTTTCCCACCCTTTGTGTGCTGTCTTCTCAGAGCAGAATTCACCCTTGATGCAGACAGATGATGCAGCAGTAAAGACAAGTTTGAGGATTCACTTTGAAAAGTAAAGGCCAGAGCATTTCTGCTGTTCCTTTGTACAGTGGTGAATTTAACATACAGCAAGTGAGCAGTTTTAATTGCAGGCAAGTTAGAAACCCTGCACTTGACTGGAATTAAACACAAGGTATAAACTTGCTCAGTGTATTTTTCAAAAGCACTGCTCAAATGGTGATGGGAAGAGACTTGATCAAACCTCATGAGAGCAGTTGGGAAGCTTGCCATTGATTATCATACACTGAGAATCAAACACTATGTCTTAAAAATGACTATTGACTGTATCAGATCTTCTAAAACCCTGCAAGGGTGTTTTGATTGTTTAGAGTTCTACATTAATTGGAGCATTACTATTGCAATTGTTATGGTAGTTATGCAGTTATTTTCATTACAGGTCTATTGCTGGGTCTTGTAAGAAGAACACAAGAATCCTGCCTAAAAGTTTGTAACTAGAAGAGCTTTTCCCAACTGGCAATACACATTATCAGTATGGCCCAGATATTTAAAGGGAGTTGAGTAGGAGAAGATGTCTGTTTACAAAACTTTCTCTAAGATGCAGTCTCAAATAAACTTGCGTTTTATAGCATTTGTTTATTCCAAGTACTTTAAACCTTGCACACTGATTAAATTCAAGAACAATAATTGTCTTGAGTCCACTGGCTCTTTTCCTGCAGCAATAAGGACTTACAGGATATACGAGCATACGAGTACCTGAGAGCTACCACATCCTTCAGTAGAAGTGGGTTAAGGCTGCAGCGGTTCTCAACTCTCCATCCCACTGCTGTCCTGGAGCCTGGCAATGGTGCAGCAGACAGCAATATTCACAGATGGGCAGAGGGGTTATTTTTCTGTAAGAGATGAAAAAATTTAGTTGGTTTAAAAAAAAAAACAACCAAACAAAAAACCCACAAGTATTTTAACCCTCTATGGACTAGGCAGGAGATTTGAGGACTAAAAGATATCAATAAATGTAAAGGATGTTGGTACAAAAATGAACTTCAATTCACATTAATGGAAGAAATGGGCAGTGATTTACTACACTGACACTGATTTATTCCTTACCTCATTTCATTGACACGTGTATAATTACCCAAACTGCTCTTGCAGGCAGAGAAGAGGTTTCTCACTGTCAGGGCTGAACAGATTGGCTCAATCACTGTCAATGAAATTGCTTCGTTAATGTAATGATGTGATGATTTTTCACAACCTACTGCTGACTCAATAGCCGAGTTAGGACCAGGAGTTCTGTTAAGTGGGCAGTCAGTGCTTTCCTTACATCATTATGTCACCCTCTGGTGACTGAAGTCTTTGAGATGGCATAAACTGACAGCTCCATCTTATACCGCAGACATAAAGCCTTGTTCTTTAAATTAAAAGATCCAAGGTTAAGTCCTTGCTACAAAAAAAAACCAAACCTGCTGCACAAAGACATGGGAAGCGTTACATGTATTAGAAGAATAGCAGAGCTCTTCGAGCATAAGTAAATAATGGGGATGTCAGGTGCCCTGTATTCACAATTCCCAAGGGATTCAAGTGTCCTATTGCTCAAATTACCTGGAATTGAACACGGAAATCTATCACAGGGAAAAAATACCACACTGTTAGATGGACATGTTGCTTTTACATGTCCTTGGTGTGCTTTTCTCAGACCTCTGCATACAAAACAAGGACAAATCATTTAATCATCATGCTCTTCCTTTGCCCAGCTGCATAACATGGAAAAGGCTACAGAGCCTGAGTGAGCTGCTTGTGGGAAAAAACTGGGTCTATGACATCTTTATCTCTTTTCAAATGACCACGTACAGGCTTTGATTTTTGGGAATGTAGCTGCTTTGAAATTATATATTCATAATTGAATAAGTCGGCCTTGGCAATCAGCTGGTCACAAATCATTTACTGCAGCCATCGCTTTAAGTCCTCGCTATTCAGCTCATGTGCTCCAGCTCCGAGATCTTCACGGATTGTTTCTGTTGCCTGGATGACCCACGTCCTCATGATGATATTAGCACAATGTAGAAATGCATTCTATATTTAACGCTCTCTCACTTTTTCCTTTTTGCTGTCCTTCTTGGCAAAACACTTTTGTGCAAATATGTTTGGAAAGCAAATGAAAGCTCCTACCAGTGCCATCCAGCATATCGGCATTTTTCTTTGTCACTTGTTGCTAATGTATTTATTTTCTTTAGCATTTGTGTTGCGCACACTACTAGACTCTCAAAAGCAGCATTCCTATGTGGAGGGAAAAAAATCACTAAAAACTAATAAGGAAATAGAGTAGGGGATACATTTGGAACCCAGGGACACATACTTGCAAAAGAGAGGGGTCACCAGAAGTGTTTAATGCTTTGAGATGAACAGGAATTAGGCACCTCGTCTGCCAAAGTGCTCTTCAAAAGCCCTGAGATGCTGATCTATATCTTCAAAAGCCTCCATCTCTCTGTTGCCAGTTAAACGTCTAAACATAAGACAGAGTTTAAGCACACAGTGCACCTGAGTGCCCCCCTTGGCTGCTTTTATGCTGCTCCTTGGGAAGGAGATCTGGTTTCCACTCTGTCTCTTCTGCCCATCATCCCCTCCCCTTGGACAGAAAATGCTCTTCCCACAGCTATTTAAAACAGAGCTGTATGCAAAATCAGGTTTAAAGTGTGGCTATCAAATCAGATGAATCAACACAACTAAAAGAGCATTATGGAAATAAGCGTGAAACCAGAAAAAGGGGAATCTCTGAAAATGTATTTGCCACAGAAGGAAAAAAAACACACAGCCCACGTCCTACAGTCTTAGAGATGCTTTACACCCATCACGTTGAGCTCTTTTGAAATAAATGTCCTCTTATATTTATAAAGCACCTCTCATCCAGAGAACAGATAGTGCAAGGAATTGCTATTAAATCTTACATTGCCATGCCAAGGCATTCCTAGATTGTACCAAATTATTTTCACATTTCAGTAATTTATTGAAGAAGTTAATTCTTGGGGATTTAACTGCCCAGCAGCCAGCAGGACTCATAATAAATCTACCATTCCCTTGATGTCAAAACAGCCAGGGGAATGGGGTGTTACATATACTTTTGCACTTGTTTTATGGTAAATAACGTAGCTCACATCCTTGTAAGTGCTTAGACAGATCTGGCCGAGTAATGTAATATTCTGGAAAGCCAAGGAAAGGTCTAACTACAAAGGCACTGCAACTTTGCTCTATCAGAAAAGGGGGCATGAAATTGTTAAAAAACCCTACAGATCACAAAAATAGAAACAGTGAAGTTTGCCCATGGTCTCTTGGCTCCAGCAAGCATCCTATAATGCCAAAGACTTGTCATCGGACCCACCAAGAGAACATGGGAAGAGCACGCTGCTCCCCGGCCCTTGCTGCCGCTCAACCTCCCGCTGCTTGTGTCACCAACTTCTCCTGGGAATTTCTACAGATAAGAAATGCCTTCATGCTGCTGACACCGCGTTCATGAAAGTCAAATAACATACCTGTTGGTGATATAAAGAGTAGATTTCCTCCACATGTGAAATTACATGCCAGTGGGGGATCTCTTTAAGAATCACAGGTGAATATGGCTAAACCATTCAAAAAGGGATTAGTAAATATTTTGAGTTCTCTGTTGCTCATGGAATCACGGGAACCAGTGCCTGAAAGCTCTGGGACAACTACTAGATAGTTTATTTTCCTTGTTCCTTTTATGCTTTGCTTTTTGTGGGAATATTTGCACAACCCCCAGCTGAAGTGGACTTTGACACCAAAGTTTATTTTTTCAGTTTTGTCATTTGTCACCGATGCTTTGATTTAGTTCTTATTCTACAACAGCATAATTATCAAAACTCCACTGCAGTCAATGAATTCACATCAATGCAAAGCCAGCAGAACTGAGCTCAGAGCTGTATTTTAAGGACCTTACATAGCAGTTGCTGAAGTCAATGGGAAAAAGATGTTTGTTAGCTTTGGCATGTTTCAGGTCAGCCTTAAAAAAATCAAATTAGGCCTGCCTAAAAGAGAGGTTGGAGGTGGATAGGGAGGCAATACACTACAGTCTGAGGCAGACAAAATGGGAGATTAGAGAAGAATGGATGAGCAATCTCTGTTTGAAGAAGTAGGGAGAAAGAGTCGACTGATTTTTCAATCTATTTGAATGTACTCCCTCTCTCCATGTGGCTCTTCCACTTTTTATATTAAAACCTTTTAAGACACTGTACAATGAAGAGGGCTTGGTTCTCCTGCTGGCAGGATTAAAAGAACCATAAAGTGCATTTATGTTTACCTAAACTTCTTCCTCCTAAAAAGGCTATTGTGTGACACAAATATATCTCTTCAATAGCTCTTTCTTCTGCTCTTTCAAGTAAACCTCTATTCCACTCTTTCATCTCACACAATACCCAACAGCAGACTCCTGACTCTATTTCATTCAAAGCTATTCTGGCCCAGAGATCTTGAGAGAAACAGAGTGCGAGGAACTTCGAAAACAGTTTACAAATGAGATATATTAATGAGTCGTGCTGTGATGCAGATTGTGAAATATTAGAGACTAAAATAGCTCCTATGATTATCTTTTGCGATGCCTTGAAGTTACTTTGCCATAAACATATGCCTCCTCAGATACTATTGGAACACATTACTGCCAGCTTGCTCTTACTGTCTATAAATTTTGCATTTTTTTCAGAGAACAGCTTCCATTTTTCTCCTTTGCAGCTGGAAGAATTTCTCAACACTGTTTAATTTAAGTCTGTAGATAAATGATTCGATCTTCAACTTCAGTCTTCCTCCATTTAGCCCTGACTCTCAAATGATGACAGAAATCTCTTAGATTCATGCCGAAGCACAGAGGTAGAAGAACGAAGTGAGATAACCACTAGTTTTGAACCTTCGAATGGATTTCTCAAGCCTTTATATTCATCTAGTTGACAGCTTCTTCTAAATAATAAGAAAAATTTCCCTGCCAGTTTTCTGGATGAGGCAGCACATTTTCCAGACACTGCAGTTCCCAAAGATCAGCAG
>NW_010169704.1:67731-70245 GCF_000695765.1 Mesitornis unicolor
ACACTAATTAATTGGTTCTATTATTGCTCTTGAAATGGGCTTCCTCCATCTCTCCAGAATGGGACAAGCTGTAGGATGTCTCAGAGGAGGTGATTAAAGCATCTTCATATGTTTAGACTTGACAGATAATTTGTAGCAGAGAAGAAGTGTTGCATATGCCCTGAGAGGGATGGAATAGTTAATTTAAATATTTTTAGAGAGCTATATAGAGATACAGACAGAAATGGTAACATTGGTCATTTTACCCACATTTACAAGCAGTGCTAACAGCATATAGAAAAAAAGAGAGTGCAACCCCTAGTCCTGCAGACTGTCCAGAAACCTGGGCAATACAATGGGAAGAGCCTCTTTTAAGACTGTGAAATTAGGTGGCAAGCTTTGAACGAGGCTTTGAGTATTTAGCACCAAAAGGCAGCTTACCTGGATTCAAAAAGAACAATGTATATTCTAATAAGGGACACTTAACCTGGATACAATGTCCCATCTGTGTCCCACTGTAATGACACCAGATGTCTCCTTGCCTCCAAAGAAAACCTCTTTGTTGGTTTTGTGTGCTCTTAGGGTGACAGTATTTGTTCAGTGAAAGGATATGAATGATTTGGTCTCTACAGCTTGTGGCTCCGCTGGTTTATTAGGCTCCAACTCTCCCAGGTCAGGCTTGTAATCGAGCACAAGCAGCTGTTCACAGCGTGGTGTCAGCTGGTCAATACTGAGGGACCCAGGAGAGCTGTGGGCATTCACACAGAGATTGGGAGCGTCTGCGGGTCCCATATGAACCACTGTGAAAGCTTTGTCTATAAATAATAGAGATAGCATTGTTATCTCTCATTGTTAGCAGCATAAATGAGCAGCTCCATCTGGGTTTTAGCATCTCCTCATATAATCAGAAGAGCCAGAAAGTCCCAAAGTACTCATTGCGTCTTGAGGAACATACTGTGGAAATTAAAATGCGGCACTGGGGTGAAGCTGAATTTCCTTCCTGCTTTGCTGCAGAAGGCTGCGGTTGGACCCAGGTTTCTGAGCAATTTCCCTGCCATCAGAAAGTCACCTGTTTCAAAACTCAGCCATCAGCCTCAACCATTTCTGTTATTACTGGCTGATAATCCCTCCTCAGGCTGGCAGCTTTATCAGTATATTGCATTGCACAGTGTTTGCCAGCCTAGAACAAATCAACACTGATGTGTGCACTTGTTCTCCAGTTTATAAGAGGGATACAATGCAGGATCAAGGAATACATTATTACTAGTCTTAAATGAGATTAAAATGTAATGCTTAGAACAATGTTTTGCAGTAAATGAAATCAAGTTTTTCCTACTTTTATTTACATTGTATATAAATGAGTTTATATATACCATGCCATTAAGTAAATTACCAATAAGAGAGGAGTTTTTTTTACACTTACAACTTAAAATGACCACTAATGTATAATTAGTTGTAGATGCCTCATTGATTTGCTTTAACTTCAAAGGCAAAGTCTACATATACACACCCACGGAGGACAATTATTCAAATGCAATCATAAGTACTAAGAATAAAACCAAAGCTCATCTGAGTGCAAGTAGCAACTAAATGGAAGAGAATATAATTACATTTTTCAGAAATACTGAAAATCATTTGTTAAAGGTCAAATCATTTACTAAAGACTCCTTTTATGCTTAAATTTGAAGGAATTTAAATGTTCGCTTTATGATCTTTACTTTCACTGAGTGCAAATAATGGTGATTTCCAGTTACTGAGAAATAGTGCAGCAGTGTATGAAACAGTAATGTTGGCATTTCCAAGCATATTTTTATTTAACTGTATTATTTGGTAAAGCATCTTTTTACTGAAGACTAAGTTTATAACATATTCCAATATGCCAGATTTATAGTTAGGACTGGAAATTCACATTCAGGTATTGTAAGGATGCTGGGAAAGGAGCTAAAAACTGTCTAAATACTTCCCATGAGCAGCAGTCAGTAGTTGAAGAGCTGCCTTCATTACGAGTGTGGATTGGAACTACACGTGCGAGTAGGATAAGCTAAGAAATAGTTTATTTTTACCAGGTGAACACCACTGCCACAACACCATCACCCAGGCTCTGTCCTGGACACACAGATACACTTTAGGCATAAAACAGTAAATGCAAGTGTCTGCCTGTTTTGACTTCAGAATGCGGCTGGAGGAGTTGCATGGTCTGCTGTCTCATAACATATTGAATTAAAAGTCTGGAAAGCACAGAAGAGAATACTGGTTGGTTTCCTATTGTATCCCAAGTTTGCTTGCTAGAGAGAACCAAACCAAGTACCAGTCATTAACAAAATCTGTATTCTTTTATCTGATGCTTCAGGCAAGACCATTCTATCCAACTAATTAATTGAAAGAAGATGAGGCCAGCAAACTTTCTTAAGAAGCTGGCAATGATGCTGCAAACTACCTCAACAGAGTCAGCAAAGCAAGAAGACATCAGCTATCCTTTTCAATAATCTGTGTGTTACTGGAAGCTCTTTTGCTAGCACAATAAACAAGAAGAGC
>NW_010169704.1:70276-81938 GCF_000695765.1 Mesitornis unicolor
GCTCAGGTAATGGAGACAAATTTAAAAAATCATTTCACGCTGGATGAACAGCCTGCTTATTTGTGGCTTTGCTATCATAAAGACATTGTAAGCTGTGAATCGAAATGGGGAGAGAAACAAATGAAAGTTTGGGCACCTTGTGCTTCTGTATTTGTTGCTTCTTCCACAGTCTTTTGCCTGAATTTGGGAGTAGCCTGCAACAAACATGCAGGTTTCTGTTTCAGCAGCCAATAAATATTTACTTCACTCAAAGGCAAAGTGTTTCAGGTTGGTTTCTGACAGGCTTAACCTTTTGGGGTATAATTCTGTCAGCCTATCTCATCATCCACCTGTCTTTAAAACTCAGTGAGAGTGGTTTTGCTAAGATTTGGGTTTCAAAAATACCTTGCCCCTAACTACAACCATTTTGCAGACACAACTACACTTAAAGCTCACCTCAAGGCAGAATTAAACAGCGATTTCTGGCTTGTGCATCCTTTGACCTCTTCCTTTACAACAATGTCTTTTTCCACAGATATGAGAATTAGACACTCAAATCCTACTTCTCAAGAAACTCTGAGTCAGCTGTTGGCTGCTTATCACCGCCTAGGGAAATATTTTAATCAACATTAAATCTGGTGGTTTTGAAACCACCTTGTCTTAGCACGGCAATGAATTCACTTCATTGAATGGAATTCACTTCATTTAATTATTAAAGCCCAGAGGGAGAACCATTTGAGTAGACATCCAATAGTAATATCTGTGTTTCAAAACTAATAAGGCAACAAAGGGAAAAATATAATAGACTAAATTCATTTCACTCTGTTACCTTCCTTCTTGCTTGGCTGCTTCAGGTTCTTCACTGAGGTTTGCTTTAGACTGGAATTTGAGAGTAGCAACAAAAATGGGGTTATTTATTGGTGAATGCTAAAACACAAGAGAGGTGTGCCTCATACAAGATAATACAAAGCTCGTAAAACTGGGATACACTTTGTTAATGTTGTCTTCTGGCCTTTGTAAATCAAATACAACTCATCTACAATCTATTCTGCCAAAATAGGTGCCCTAGTTTAATATATACTGTTACTAAATCCTTTGAGGTTGTCCAACCTCAATCCTTTGATTATCAGTCTTGATAATCTCGAGGTTATCAAGATCATTTAATGTAGACAACGCCAGCCCTCTCACACTTGAGGGCCACAGGCTCTGTTAATGCTGAAGGCTGCTAGCACAGAGAGTGGCATTTGGGATAATTGGATGTTTGGGACCATGCCATGGCAGAAGAGCTGGAACAAGGCTATAAAACACAGGGGCTGTGACAGCCTCAGTGAAGGAGTGTAGAGGGCTGGGACGGCTGCATTTCAGCCATTAGTCCTAACTCAGCCACTGTAGCTGTCTACCAGAGCCTTGGGTTTTATGCTGATAAATGAAATTAATTTCATCCCTATCTGATAGGGAAAAAAGGCCTTAAGCCTGTCTGTTTTATAAATATGAGCTATTTTGTGTGATTTGAGATATAGTTACATATGTAACATAATCTGCCTTCTAGCCATAAAACCATTTGCCTTGATTACGAGAATTAACTTAGAGAACAGAGAAGTCTGAGGCTCGTGATCTAATTACAAGATCTCAGATTCATGTCACCTACTCAAGTAGGCTAATGGTGGCCACCAAAGGCTTCCTTCACAGGCAATGGAGAGCTGGCTGCTCCCAGAGACATCCCACCAAATTTGGGGCTAGCTGTGTGTCCCCATTGCCTGCAGAGGGAGTCCAGGGTGACAAAGCTCCTAACACAGACGGCTGAGGCTAGAAAGTCCACCTTGAGATGCTGAAGTCCCTCTTGCCAGATAAGACTGATGTGTCATGATTTGTTAGGCTGATATAAGCTGGTGACATCTAACAGCAACACATCAACCAGAAATACTTATAGAGACACAGTTGCCTAAAAACCAATGCCATACTTTAGTTGTAAGTGAAACGTCACTCATTAATATGTATGCCATGCACCCATGAGTCAATGCAGAGTAGAGCTATTAAGATCTAAATATATTTTAGTACAAAAAGTAGACGACTGACCCACACCGCTCTCTCCATTACAGCAATAGTTTAATAGCCTATTCCAGGGGTATATTACCATTTTATGTTGTCTGCAGCAGGTGTGTGAGTGATGGATTGAGTTGAGTGGCCATAACTTATTGTCTTCTCCAGAAATATTAATGAGCTCATTAATATAGTGACATGACAGACAAAAGACTCAAGGTGAAAAACTAAAATCAATGAGCGTTGATTTGTTTGTATCAAGTACTTTTCCTTGAATTTATTCGCTTCTAGTACTACTGATAAAGCAAAATCAACATTTACAGCAACTGATTGCAAATGGAGAAAATTCAGGAAGAATTTCAGCTCACCACAACCAAGCAGGCTGGGATCAGATTCCCAGTACTGTGCCATGAATTTTAGTCAAAGAGAGAACCTCCAGTGCAGCACATTCGGTAACGGTGATCTTTGAAGCCGTATTTTTGTGGTCATAGTGACATCTGGACCGTGTAACATTATAACAAAGAAGAGGAAGAAGGTGCTACAACCCTTGGCACTTCCTTGCCTGGATTACAAGAACTTTGTGCTACTTATGCATTTCAAGGGATCTGCAGATGTGTTTCCATTTTCTCCAGTCCTCTAGTCAGTGCAGTAAGGGGGGGAACACAGGTTTTTAAGACAAATTCAAATTCAGTTTCAACAGCCACAAAACCTCAAGTTTGACAACTGGGACTTATGAGAGCTTCCCCTCCCCTTAGCACCATTTACCGTCCCATCCTGGTGGTTGTCTCCCCATAATCCCTTCTCCGTGAGATGGTTTCTATGTCCTGTAACTGCACAATATCTGCAGTGCTGGCAGCTCCAGGTCACAGAAATATACCTTTGCCTTTTAAAAAGTGGATTGGTTAAGTCAGCATTAACCTTTGCAGATGTTGTGCTATTTTTCTTGGTCACAGATAAATATCTAATAACCACTTAACAAAAAATAAATTGATCTGTGGCCTTTGAAGAGGAGACCTGGTGAGACAATTAGGTTAAAATAGAATAAAAATGTTTCCGTATTTCCCCTGCCCTAGTTGAGGTCATAAGAGATACACCCCAGTCAGGAAACTGTTGTTTGAGCTTTATTATCTTCCCACAGAGTGGGAGAAATAATATAAGCTGTAGCACCTTCAATGTGTTGATAAAAAATTAGAGTTCTTCTCTTTTTGCCTGTGTGTATCTTTGTCTATTGATTATAAAGGCTCCCAAAGCAACCAGGTCAGATACAAGCACGTGCATTGCAGAGGTTGGTGCAGTGACTTAGATGAATATAATGAATATACGAATTATAATTAACCTCTCTGAGAAAGAATAACTAAAGAGTGGCGCTTATTACATTTTGTTGATCCAAACCATTTCCTGTGAATTTACTGACTTAATGTGTTAGCACTTGGAAGCTGCACAGGAAACCAAATAATTTACAGTTCGTTAATAACTTTAAGTACATTCTGTCGTGTGTCTGCTTTCTTTCATGTCCTTCTCAACACCAGCTTGGTTCTGCTGCGAGAGAAGACTGCATTTCTCCTGAGTAATCGTCAAGCCTCTGGAGCTTCGATATTGGAGGTCCCCAAAACATCTCTACTGCTGAGGGAAACAGCGGAAGGTCTGTAAGTCTTCTTCTACCACCTGATTTTGCTACTTCACTCTCTGAATGGCTGTGGATCAACTATTTACCATGAGCTTAAAAATGGATGTTGTTTTGGAGAAATACACTTAACCAAATTCATTATCCAGCTCAATGTGGCATATTGTTCCCTAAAGAGTTCCTCACTGAAACAGCTCAAGAAAAACATATATAAAGGGGTTAAACTGCCCCTATCAGTAGCCTCTAAGTGCCAGAATGGATCATTTGGAAGAGATGCACTTTTTTCCCTGGTTCTTGCATACTGAAATATCTTCCTTTGTCATCTCTGATCATCACTGCTGCCTTACAGCTAAATAAATTGCTGCCTTCTTCCTTTTTGTTGAATCTCGAAAGATATTTTTTCTTTCTACCGAAAGTGACTTGAACAGTCCTCTCCTCCCCTGCAGCTGACTCATCTCCAGCAGCATTTATTCATACTATCAGCTCTCTCCCTATGTGGTATGGAGTTTTCTGCTGAAAAACAAAAAGAAAGCTGAAACTTCAGCTATACCAGAGCAGAATTTTGTAGCGAACCATTTGTTTCCCATTCCAAACAAATTCAGTTTTCTAAGGCAGAGAGAATTCCAATGACCACAGGAACATTGCAGGGAATCTACAGCCTCTTAAAAAAAAAAAAAGTAAGATTTACAAGCGCTAATCAGAACGCTCAGGTTAAATAGAAACTTTTTAGCCCCTGAGATTTTTCTGCAGTGATTACACCCACCCCTATGAAATGTAATTGACTGTACAATATGTAAAGTGGCACAGTAGTGTCTAAGAGTATGTGTCTGGCATTTAATACATAATTTTCCCCTTCTTACTTCAGGTTACTGCCTCCTCATTTCATATCCTTTTTCATATTATGGGGCTCTAGTGTTCACAATAATGATAAAATATCTAATCCGAGAGGCTGCCAAGTGAAATTTTAATCAAAGGCCTTTCGTGGCTGAAAGACTGGCTTTGTTAAGTGATCAATATCTATTGAAGGCAAGAGCCTAGAAGAAGGAGAGTTCTCTTTGCTTTCACAGAGGAAGACATTATTAGAAGTTATTAGAAATGGGGGCCAATTTACCCCTCCCGTTATCTCCTTAGGAGTCTGGATCCAACCTTAAATAGATAAATTGGCTGAAATCACCATGCACCCGTTTTAAAACCTCTTCTAAGCTGTACTGTTAATTAGAACCTGAAAATGAACAGACTGCTGATATCTGATACCTTGGGAAAGAAAAAGCTACCATAATTATAATTATATGCACCACGGAACTTGTTCTCTGTCTCAAAGCCACATTTTTTTACTTAGCTATGCAATGGGCTAAAGAAAAAGAGAGAGCGGGCTAAAAGTATCTGTGGAAATCTGCCAGGCAACAGGGGTAGAATGATGAAGAGCACTAATTAATATGCTTGTTTGGCAGCGTAGCAATTAGGATGCAAACACAGGCACCAGCAGGAAATAGGAACACAACAGGATGGGAAAGGAAGGGTTGATGGGAGCAGGAACAGGCTAGAGAGGATCTTCCTGCAAGTTTGCTGTGAGGTGATTGAAAATGTATGTCACTTCAGTCCTGAAAAACATGACTTTTGCAACTTCATTACATGGAAGGAGTTTCCTAATCCCCTGCCCCCTTTTCAAGGATGCCCAGTCCAGAAATCTTATTATTGACAAAAACTCAAAAATTGCTGGTTTTGTTTTCCATCACTGCTATTGAACGGCCACTTCCCAAACCTGGAAAAACCTCAGGAAGGTTTTTCTTCCCCTGGGAAAACTGTATAAAAGGGGGGGGTTTATGGCCTTACAGTAAAGAGACCCCTAGATACGAGTCTCGAAATAACAGAAATATGGCTCCCTGTTTAGCACCATGCACATGTAGCACATCAGAGCACCAAGAACGCAAGAGAAAATCAAGTCTCAGAAGATTTAAAGATCTGAGACATGACCCAGCCAGACCTTCCCTTGAGAGCTCAGTAAACACAGCTCAGGTTTAAAGCTTTTTAGGGACCCTGCTCTAGCAGCACAATCCAATATTCTTCTATTTTTAACATTTTGGGGAATGGCAGGAACATTGTTACCAAGGAGAAGGTTTATACACTAGCCAAGTTATTTCACAGAGAACAAAAGTCCAATATTGCTGAAGCTGCATTTGGGTACTTTGCCAACAAATTAACTAAAGGAAGGATCCTTAGATATAAAGCACCTAATATATACATTTGCTACAAATCACACCACAGGCAGAAAAGCTTTAGGCTTTCACAGCTCTGTTCCCTCAACAGCAACTTCAGAAAACATGAATTTGAACCAGAAACATTTGAAACAAGCAAGTGATGAGCAGTGTTGCTTTAGAAATCCATAGCTATTTTTGGTAAATTGCTTCTTTCTTTGCAATCAAGCCTGCTCCTCTCACCTCAGGATTTTCAAGATTGCCTGGACTTTTCCATTTACTCCCCAAGCAAGGGCTCTCCTTCTTGCCTTGAGGCAGGCTGGAAGGACCTGGCTGGAGGCAGAGCTGGTCAGCAACCACTGGTACCAGTCTGGTGTGGAAGCGTGGGATCTGGGAGCGCTGCTGCTACATAGCAATGAGGTTTGCTTTTGAAGAATACTTGGAAAAACTGAATTCATCCGGGGTTAAACCACAGACCTTTCAAGGCTCTTCTGGTTGCCAACTAAACGGTCCTTGCTGACCCTGTGTCCCGTTATCCTTTCTCGCTGTCTGACGTTAATAAAAACTGAACCACTCTCTGCTCCATCCAAGGTGGGGGTCCTCAGGGTGGAGATCCTCAGGGTAAATGAAAGCCAGACCAGTAACATATGTTCCCAGCTAAACTCTGGAACCAGTTATTTTCCCTTAAGTCTAAAATTAGCTAACTGCAGTTGATTTCATTGTGCTTTGGCTATCCACGCTCCTCAGGCCTGTCAGCAGAACCCATTTTGACAGCGAGGCGTCAGTCCCCGAATGTGTGAGCCAGTCCTGAGCTAGCAGAAATCATCCTTGCTTCATGAGCAATCTCACCGCCTGCCTTATGGGCTTTCTGGCCAAATTCGGCGCAGGCAGGAGGTCTTGATAAGCATCTTGATCATGCGCTTTCCTGACATTGGTGTTTTGAGACATGGGCAGGCTCTGAGTCAGATGAGTCAATATCGGGAAATATCTTTGAATGCAGAACAAAAAATCTGGGACAACCATAAACCACCTCTTTTCTGGTAAGCCAGGCTGATGCAAGTTTACTGCCGTGCCTGGCTGCTGACCAGCAACACCATAATTCCCAAATAGACCAGTGCCCTGAGAGCATCTTTAAAGTAGCAATAAATTCATGAAAATGGAAAATGGATGCATTACTTTTCTCTCCTATATGCCTCACGGACATAGTTTAATCCATTTCCTACAGTGAAACCTGCATTATGAAACCAGAAGAATTCAAAGTAAATGAATAGATCCAGCCCTCGCTTGACTGCGGAGCGTTAATAATTTTGCTTAGCTCCCTGCTTAGATTGTTTTTCACCTGAAAAGATATTTACTGTAATATCCAAACACTGTTTCGAAGCAGACAAGGAGCATTCCTGAAACAGTCCTGCAGCTGAAATGCAATCCTCCAGATCAACAGGAAAGGAGGCAGACTTCCTAAGAAGGACATTTGTAGTCAAACTCTCTACCTGTTGTGACAGGATGGCTAATGTTGTAGTCAAAAATAAAGAGAAATACCCTATTTTAGATGGTGAGATTGGCTCCCGTTGGGACTCATTGAACCCCTGCATCTTGAGATGCTTTACAAACAGCAGCAAAATAGAGAATACACCGGAGGCAATAATGCTGCAAGAAGAGCTGGGAGGTGGTGTTGGTGTTTTCCATCTGTGCTGTCTGTGGATAAACCAGCGGCCGTAATCTTTTTTGATGCTGTAGCCATCAGGATTGCTCCCTGGGCAAAAGGACCAATTTTCCTTAGGTAGCAATTTCGGGCTGCTGTTTTCTGTGGGTGTTGGATGGTTTGCAGCCAGTGGGAAATGCCTGCAGTGCCAGACATGTCCTTGCAGCCCCCAGCCAGGCACTACGGCTGTCACACAAACACCATACACGAGTTTTCGGGAAGCACCATGAGCGCTAATGTATTTTCTCAAGACAGACTTCTCATTTGTTTTAAGTAACAAAATGAATCTGAAACCTGGAAGAGCTTGCACTGGTATTCCATTCCCCATCTCTTTTAACTTATTAGAAGTATATCTCCTTCTCAATATTTTCCTTTTCTTAATGGAGTTACAGTGAAATTTCAGCTAACCGCAAATGAGCAGCTTTTTTTAACGTTAAAGCCTTGGAATGGCCTGCCAGCTAAATGCAAGACAGTAACTTTGTTTAAAGCAAAGAGATCCCCAATACACCACCGTACATACAACAAGCCAGCTTGCTAAAAATACAGACATTTCAGAATTACAGTTATTTCATTCCTTGCTCCCACTCTCCGCACCATAAGTGACTTCAAATCCTCAGCCTGAGTGAGCAAATGCTCACAAGAAATGCCCAGCCTCTATATTATATTATATTGTCTGCTTTGTTATGATAATAATGTCTCACAGATGCTTCATCTAGCGTAGGATAGTCCTAAAGAATGATAATTTTATCTCCATTTTACAACCAGAGACCTTACTCAAAACAGAGCTGTGCTCTCCCCATCCTCAGCCCTGTACCTAAACCATAAACCTTTTTCTTCCTGTACTGCTATACTATTTTTTATCTTGATCTCTAATAAATGTCATGCTTGTGAAATATGTTGCAGCGTACAGGGAGAAATAAATACAAGTACAAATCCACAGAATAGGTGTGTTTGACTGTGATGGGGTCATTACCCTGCATGGGCCAGCCACTGCAAGCCTTGCTGAGAACCCAAAGCTGCAGCAGTTTCATACACGGCTGCAGACACGTAGCACCAACAAGAAAAAAGCCATGAGGAGGGAGCAGAAGGTTATTTGGGATGTCTGGGATCAATTCAGTGCTCCCAGAAGACAATATTTAATCTCTGTGTCTCAGGTTCCCCCCCAGTAAAATAACAACACTTTCCTATTTCAGAGAGGCTGTTTTGTTTAAAATTCAGGAGGCTCTCTGAGACTGCAGAGCTGGAGCTGCCTCCAGTGCTTTGATGACAAATTTCACTTTCTGTAAGGCACCAGAGCTGAATGATGGGTGCGACTTTCACTCTTTTGAAATGTGAGCTAGAATTAATGCAGCTGTGGATGGCCATGTATTGCAGCATCAGTTCCCCGTATCTTTTAACCCCTTAAGATAGACCCCTGCTTGCAAACCAGTGGCTTACAATAGTTTTATTCCAGCTACTCTGCTATTTTTACGAGGGAGAACAGTGAATCATCAAGAATATCTGAGTATAAACACATGAGCAGTGAATGGCCAGTGCGTACAAGTTGAAGATAACTCCTGTCCTGGTGCTGGACACAAGCAGAAGGTCACAGCTTGAAGAACAGGATGGACTTTGCTGGACTAAAGGAGCCAATTTCTATCTTCATACCACAATCAGAAAATTAAAATAATTAAACCAAAGACACAGCAGACATGTCCCTGATCCATTGTATGACAGAAATCTCAAGGAGTAAAGAGAAAAGGGTTGGTAGAAGGATGCACTTGTGTAGGTACCACCTTCTAGCTTGGATAGAGAAACATCAGAGGTATTTGTTCTTGCCTTAGTGCATGAAACTTGTGCATCTCTTAGGCCATAGTGATGTGCTCAAATCTCAGAGCCAGATGGCCAAAAAGCACAAATTTGTGGAGTTTTCAGGATTCAACCATGGAAAAAGATAACCACCTAGTGTAACCTGAAACATTTCGTTTCGATATACTAGAAAGCTTAATTTTTGTTTTAACTACATTAATTTCTCTGCTCTTTTAAATACATTCTGCAGTCAAGTAGTTTGAAATAACCAGTTTTTTCCTCCATTTTGAAATGATATTCTATTGATTTTGCTAGCGTTATTGTTATTTTAATGTGTCAAACCTGGCAATTCCCATTAAAAACATCCTTTCCAGCACCAACATCTGGGTCCATGCTGCTGTCTGTACTTTAACCTCACAGCCCAGTGTAGTAGGTGCTTCCCAGCTGACCAGTACAGACTGATCCGCCCTTAAGAGCTCAAGGCATGTTGAGCGCCAGTAAACAGGACAAGTTTTACAGCATGAAAATATGAATCTGCTGTTTGCTCAATGAGGAAACCCATAAAAGCTTGGGAACCATTTGAACACTGACCTAAAGTGAAAGCTTTGGCTTTTGGGTGAAAGCATCTACGTAGCTCGCAGGGGCCAAAAAGTAATGTTAGAGCAGAAGAGCTTTGGTTTGCCTTGTATAGAAGTGAAAGGAGGATGTTTCCCAATGTGGCTGGGTTACTTGCTGGCACAGAAATGGAGGGGCTGGCAATAAAAAGGGACTAAAATCAGGTCCATCTGCTTAGAATTAGCTTCTGGGCTTATGCAATCCACTGGGCAGCAGTAACGCACTAAAGGAGAATGAAACCAGAGGAGTGTGAATTGCAGCCATGCGGAACATTTTCAGCTCAATGAAATTTTGGAAGTGAATTCTCTTGCATTGATGTGCTAGTTTTAACAGCTTTTGTCAAGCAGAAGCTTTTGTCCAGAGCTTTTTAGTTGTCTGCTTTTTCAGAGCAAGCTGGTAGACCTGTATTAAAGAAGAGCAAGGACAGCCCTGCATGAAAACACTCATGGTTTGTATTCCCAAAACAGACAGAACAACATAATTCTCTTTTGGAGAAAGGTTTTGCTTCTGTTCTAATGCGGGATGAAAATGAAATATGAAATTTCAGTGCTTATAACAAAATGGATTTGTCCTCCCCTACTTGGCTCTAAGAAGACTATTTTTGGACAGAGGTCAGGACGGGGATTGCAGATGCACACAGGTGCATTTGAAGTCATTAAAGAGAGATTTCCTGCTGCTTCTGCGATCCGTTACTGACTGCCAGGTCCCAACACAAAACCTTCCCTAATTCAGAACATACATTCTGGACAAAAGAAGCTGCTGGAAGTTGGCACAAGCAGATGATAGCTTTCCTCCTGCGAGAGAGGTCACTGCACAAATGGCCATGAAGTTAGTGAGGTTTCTGTGATACTGACTCACTGAAGTGGTAACTCATTCTAGCGAGCGCCTTTCTGCCTGAATTTCCCTTGATGTAACGTGTGAATGCTGCACATCTTTCCTGTTCGTTGACCAATTCCTTTCTTAAGGCCTTCCTGCTTCTTCTGCTTGTCTACGAATTCTCTCAAAACACCCTTCATACAGGTTTGGAACTGGCATCAGGCGAAACCCCTGTGTTTTCTGCCTGGTATTCAATTTTTTATTTATTTTTTTTCCCCAAAGACTGTGAATCACTGCAGACACTCAATTCCTGAGAGAACTGCTGCACTTCTGGCAAATTCTGATGACTTGAGAGTTTTGTGCTGTAAAGAGTGGGTGGGGAAAAAAATTGCAAGGAACAACAATTCATTTCTGGTTTCTCCATCACCACAACGTTTATAGTTCAGTTCGCTAAGACAGTCTCCCACACCATGCTGAACAAAAGGAGGATAATCCAGTTGTATAGCTCTTCTCACTTAAAAGAAAATGAAGTTTTCACAACTAACTTTTAAAGTGCATTTTTACTGTGGTAGAATAAGAACCCCCTGCAGGGAGCAATCAGCCTCAGCTGATAGGAGCACAGGAAGACTGTGCCAGCCTGAAAAGTGGATTATTTAACATCTTTTTTCTTTATGTATTCCAAGGTAACACTACTTGGTTAGTGTTAACACTGAGAAACCAGCATGGTGTTTTCCATTATCCTGAGTGCTGGTTCTGTGAGATATTACTGATTGCTCGATTCTTTTTTCCTGACTGAATTAATGAACAGATATTTTTTTTTCTATTTAACTGTTCCTCCTTTCTCAACTTCTTCTCTTTGCTAAAATGAGTCATTGAGCTTCAGCACTGCGAAGATAAGGTTCA
>NW_010169704.1:81969-110562 GCF_000695765.1 Mesitornis unicolor
GTGTGCCCCCAGATACTGGGAACTGTATTATTACTATTACTATTATTACTATTACTACTATTACTACCATTACTACGATTACTATGATTACTAGTATTACTACTATTACTATTACTACTATTACTATTATTACTATTCCTACTATTCCTACTATTGCTATTACTACTATTACTGCTATTACTGCTAATACTGCTAATACTATTATTACTATTACTGCTATTACTATTATTACTATCACTACTATTACTACTATTACTATTACTACTATTACTATTACTGCTATTACTGCTATTACTATCATTACTATTACTATTTATGGCTCAAGTATTAGATATTAGGCCAGAGGGGCAGTTTTTCCCCCCCTCTCAGAGTCTGTTAAACCAACAGTCAGATAAGCAGCAAAAGGAGCAACACTCCCTATGCACGCTCACAAAACCACACACATACTTTCTAAGCTCAAATCTCTCCTGGATCATCATTCTTTGCATGGGATTTTCCAGTCTATGAGACAAAAACTTTAATTACTCAGCAGTTCACCTCCTACTTTAGGTACTTAGGACTGTTAAGTTCTTGTCTTTATTGCCTAGAAACAGAGTTAGGTACCTGAAAATAAGGAATGCAACTACTTCCTCCACCTCCCCATGCTGTATTGAGTTTAGGACAAAGTTTCATTGCAAAATCCAGCACTCGAAACCGGTTTCTCTGACACTGAGTCACAGGAATTCTGTGTATTGTTTGTGCACGGAAAATCATTTTGGTTTGAGTCCATTCTCCAGCATACAGGGAACATCATGGCCCATCTTTCTGCCAAAAAAGCAGCGTACACCAGCACTCTGACACCAGCCAGACTGGAATTTACACACCTTCACATGCCCAAGTTTTGACTCTCTAGGGAGTGGGGATTTTCTAATGCACAGATATGGTTAGAAACACATCTGCCTTTGAATTTGTCATCCCTGGTGACCAACGTAAAGTAGGGAAACTGCTACAATTGAACAGCTATAAAGATAGTTGAAATTTTGGTCAGCTTTTCAAGAGCAACAAGGAGCAGTTCTTTAAGTCAAAGTCCAGTCCTGTGTGAACATGAACAACACAGAAACCACCTTATTTAAAAAAAAATAAATATCTAAAGACTATGATAAATATCTAAAAATTGATAAATACAATATTTTGTAGGGAGAGGGTAAAAGATATCAAGGGAATTGCTAGCATCTTATGCCTCTGAAATAGGATGCCATTTATTAGGCAATACCAATCACATAACGCCAAGAAACAGTGTATTCATAAACAATAAATGTTGCCTATCTCAAAACACAGGCTACATAAACATCAAGAACTAAGAAGCAAACCCAAAGCCAACTCCCAGGCTGACTCTCCATTGCCAGGCACCTGAACACGCTGCTCCTTTCGTATCATTTATGTGGCACCCGTTGGAACAAAGCAAATCAGGATCCTACGGCTTCTATCCCAGCCACCAAACACTCCCTGCCTTGAGATATAACCTATCCAAGGTGGAATAGTCTCCAATCCCTTTCCCATTTCTAACTGGTATTTAATATGAGGTCAGATTATTCCCTGGAAAGCATTAGTGAGAAATATTTTCTTGTAGCACTCTTGGTTTCTTAGAAAACCTACTGCCCTTGGGTCTGGAGAACAACAAACAGCACAACACATCGTTTCTGGTCTGTAAAATGGCTTTACACTGTAATAAACAACCTCTTTCTTTTTATTCTGCTTTCACCCAAATACTTTGCCATTTCACATTCAAGTAATTTAGTAATTTCCGCTGCAGTGATGGATGCCAGAAATAAGTCTCTGCTCTTTTGAACTTCAATTCATCAGCATGGGAAAAACATAGTTGAGGAACTTTGCCACAGTCAGCTTTACAAACAGGTACTGCAGGAGGCTCGAAGACTGAAACTAATTAGGAGCAAGTTCTTTAATTCCTGCTCCATCACCTTCTAATGTGAAACTATTCCTTGTATTAACATTGAAGAGCTTCTGAGACAAATCCAATGATTTGTTCTATTTCTAACTCACTTTCTAATCTATACGATGTTAAAAACAGACACAGAAAACCTTGCAAATCACTCATTTGGGTTCATATCTTGTTACATGACTGCTGATCACGTATCATCTGGAAATTCTCCCTAAAACCTCAAATTAATGAGCCTAGGGGGATTTTACTAGTATTCTCCTACATTACAAAATGAACATCAAGCTGCAGAAAAATGCATTTTTAAGAATACAAATACTTTAATTTATGGTTTTTAGTTTGTGAGGGTTTTTTCCTCATTGTTGAAGCATAAGTATTTTAATAAACCGTAAAAAAAGCTGGGCTTGATCAGGAGTTCAGCTCTCTCCAATGTTCAGATGAAGAAGTTGTGCTGGCACCTTCATCTCTGGGCACAAGGGGTTTGATTTGAACTCACTTTTAGAGAAGTGGGGGAAGTCTAATAGGAAATAGTTTCTTCTAAATACAAAAATACTCATTTGTAAAGTAACCATTTTGAGAGTATGTGCTATAGACTTAGGCCATATGATAAGAAAGACCTCTTTATTTTAACCTATGAGTCTTCCAGGGGCAGACTCTAAGCATAAATAATACTCACAGTACTGATGAATTCAAGTCCTTAACATGTAAAAACATTTTGATTTGCAAAGCTAATTACCATTCTTGTCTGTTGGTGTTTTAAGCAGAGTTTTAAAATGTCAGGCAGTGGGGAGGGTTTGTTTGGGTTTTTGGGCTTTGTGTCGTTTCTTTGTTTTTCATGAGATGCTAATTTGTGGTAATTGTGTTATGCAGTCGTAAGAGCCTGGCTCGGAGGAAGGGAATTATTGGTGTGTGTATTTTAGTAATAACAATTAGAGCGCCAGAAAAGAATAATGAGACAGGAGAAAGAACATATTGCTAAAACACTCACGTACTTAGGACGAATGCTACAGCTTGTTGCTCTAATGGTATAAAAATCCATCTAGTATCGCTCAAACACCTATGTCTACTGGCATGCAGCTGGGATACAAACTGTATGCAGTTCCACAGACAGCATTAATTTCAGGCAACTAATGGAAAGAAAAGAAATGGGCAGTGATTTCTGTTGTAGAACTAAGAGCATGGAAGACTTTAACTCCTTTTGCGATCTAAGTTTCTTAAGATAAAGATACATGAGGAAATAAAAAATAAAGCACAGTTTGCTGCTGGTGTTACAGGAACGCCTTAATACATTAATTAGGAGTATAGCGTGCTCTGTTCTGTTCAGGTCTGGACTAAAAGGCAGCTCCGACTCCACATTCCTTAAAAGATAACAGAGCAGATTGGCAAGAGAGCCAACAGGTACCTCAGGAGAAGGGAGAGAGTCCAGCCCAGGCAAATGTGACATGGGTCACCATCTGCCTGCCCAAAATCACCAGCTGAGGAGCTCAGCCTGTGGGGCAACAGGTTGGCTTGGAAAAGGTTAACCTGATCTACAGTGATCTCACATAGGTACGACACCAATTGTCTGATCATCTGTAGATTTGTGCACTTACGCCACAAATGTCTCTTCCCTTGGAACATCCTGTGCTGGCCACTGTATGACAGCCTTCTCAATTAGACGGAGCACTGATTTATTTTGACAGTTTCTGTCCCTAAGAGCAAGGGCCCAGTAACCTCAGCAGATGAGTTTCAGAGCTCCAGCTTTTGACTGTGACTTCAGGGGGCTTTGGATCTCATCTCTGCCCATGCTGGTGCATCAGAAAGCTGCTCCCGGTACCGCGCTGCCAAACGCGCTCGCTGCTGCCACATTTCTTTTAAAGTTGCTGACTTCTGCTGTCATCAGCTTGGGTCCCTTCCATTTCAAGGGGATCTCAGACAGGATGCAGTGTCAGCAAAGAACGGGTAAATACATGCCTATGAAAAGACTGATACATCACTCATGTCATATATCCCTCCTCATCCTTTACCTAAACAATTTTCTCTAACCTTGCTAGCAAGCGATTGCTGCCCAGAGATGGCAGTGGGTGACACAAGCTTTGCATTTACAGCCCCAAAGTACCACAGGCTTCTTGCAGACAAGAGGCTCCATACATCAAATGTAACGTATCGATATGCTCTGAGCTGCTTAGAAAATTACTTGGACAAAAGCTGCTGTTGGAGCACAGCAGGGAGGTGGAGGCTTAGCAGAAATGGCAGAGTTATACACAAAGTCGCGTGGCAAGAGAAATCTTTGTGCTCTGGATGGAAAAGAAAGCTCACAGGCCCGTAGTGAATGCTGAGGCACAAGACCAGACCTAAATCGAGCTCAGATCTGGGCAAGATAAAGCAGCACGCTGGGTTTATTTCTGTCACGGTGATGTTATACACATTGCGATCGAGACTGAAGAGCTAGATGTGCCATGGTGGATGCAGAGTCAGGGCCCTGGCCCTAAGGAGAGCCCTGCCTGGCAGACAGGAGCTGGAAGGAGAAAGGGAGATGCTTGGTGGATAAAATCAAGCAGGAGGGCAGGAGTTTCGGTGCGTTGGGTCTCATTGCTTCTTCACAGCAGACAGAAACCTGAATGAAGTATTGAAATGACGCAGTCCAAGACAGGTATGATTTAGACACACCTTCAATTTCCCAAATAATTTTACATGTTAAAGATTAGCATCAAGCTAAAGCAGAGAAGAGTGGCATGAACTTGCACCAGAAACACCGTGGGAAAGGACCCAGCTAGACACGGGAGGTAAACAAGGAAGAAAACTGAACTAGGCGCTCATCTCTGGATAGACTTGTTTCAGCAGTAGGTAAAAATCAATCATCCAGAGGCTAAAAAATAGCCCTGTCCTCTGTATGTGATTGGACTTCATCAAATCATCCAAGCAATAAATCAAACCAGGGAATTCTTCATGAGTTACACAGGAAAACACATTTAACAGCATCTCTGTGTAATTAGGCAGCCTTCAGACCAGCATCTGTGCGCAAAATCCAGTGGCTCAAATCTTCATCTGTGGCAAATTAAGGCAGCGCTCTTTGCTTCAATGGAGTTGTCTTGATTTATGCAAAAGCATGGAGCTTGTTTACCCAGCATTAGCCTACGCTTAAGCGATTTAGGAACATAGTGAAAAAGTCCCCAAGAATCCCAAGATGAAAAATTTTAGACACTTCTAATACTTGGACATCTCACGTCTAAAGCGAGTATGAAACCAACCACGCTGGATTGATTTTTTTCCCTCTTTAAACACTCAGAAGTTTGTAATTTATCTTCACCTCAGCTGTGCTATAAGCTTCAGGCTGTCCAAACCTTAAAAGACAGCAGAATGAGTCTGCTTCCAACTTCAAGTTTAATAGACAATATTTAATATCACTTGTCTTTGGGTAGGTTTGCTTTCTGACCCAAGCAGAAACCAAACCCATACTAAACCCCAAGGCATGATTTCTCAAAGCAATTCTTCTCACTGCTTTCTGAAGAGGTGAATAACACTCATCATGTCAAAGCCCATAACACCTTGCAGAAGTTCTCCCACTCCTGCTCCCAGACACAGGTTGCCTGCACAGTCTGGCCCTGAGCTACGCAGATTAATAACAGCACTTTATTAAATGGCATTGGACACACAAGCAATGGGATGCTGGGCCTTTGTGTGACACACTGGTAATGAAAAGCCAGGATTTAAGGCTGATTTTAAGACAGCAAGCAAATAAGAAAGGACTAGAGGCTTATAAAGTGCTGAGCAGCTGCAGAGTGCATGGAGCCCTCCCTTGGGAGCCCTCTGATGCTAATGAGTGTAATTAACAACACTAAAGCATAGGATCTTGTTTGTGTTGACTGCTATCTACGCAGAGCCTACACAACCCCTACTCCAGAAGGATCACAGTCCAAGGGAATAAGAGAAAAGGCAGAGAAAAGGGCTATTTCCTCTACTTCACAGATGGGGAAGGTATTGTTAGAAACGGTCATGCCAAAAATCACCAAAGGTGGCTGTGGTAGAAACAAGGACCATGTCCAGGACTTTTGTTCCTTCCACTGCCTTTCTTTATCAATCTGAGCTGTAGAAAACTATGTTGGGTGGGACACTATGGGACGTTGAATCCTGTCTCAACAGAGAGTCAACTCTAAGTAAAACACTGACACAGATCTTTGCCAAACCTGTTCTTAAAACCTTACAGTGGTGGATACTCAAGCTGTACATGCAGTCCTTCACCTGCCTTTGGAGATGCAAAGTTTGAGATTAAACAGCTTCCCCTCTCCCAGCCTCACAGGCCACATTTTCTAGACTTACATCGTTCTCACGGCTTTCTCCTGAACTTTCCCCTGAACTTTTCCTTTTAAAAGTTCAAAAACTTTTAAATTGGACACATGCAACACCAGCATATGCCTTGCCAGGGCTAAGTACAAAGATCTGACCTTGGACTGGTGGTCTCTGGGTGTAGAAGCTCTTCACTGCAATGCATTAATTTATCTCTAAGGATTTTCAGAAAAAAAAACCAACCCTCTACTGTCTGGCACTTCCTTCTGCTTCCCTTCACTCCAAAAAGATGTCCCCTGGCAAGGGCATTACTCATAAGTGTGCTGATACTTTGGGTACAGTGTTAATGACTGAAGCTATGAATATAAATTTATTTCCACTGTACATTTAAGAGCTTGGAACAAGTCACCAGCATGGAGAGCTCACACACATCAGTAGAAGCAAAACCCTGGGTGGGGTTCCTCTCTCTTCCCTCCCCAGAGTCATTTAGTCTCAATTTCCAATTGATCCAGTGAAATTGAGTTGCCTCGTACTAAAATAAGGCATTGAAAATAGGTCTGCTGAATCACGGTCTTTAAGGGTCTTTAGTAACTCAAGCTTTCCTTTACTCATTTCTGCTTCTTTCCCTCCCAACATCCTCTGTCCCCAAGAGAAGGGCCGAGGTACAGCCCAGTCTGTGCCAAAACCAAGCACGACATCTACAGCGCAAGCAGCACAGGGACCAAGACAACTGTGGAGCACTGGAAGCCGAGCATTGACAAATCGCCTCTCATTTTTGCAGTTTGCAAGGTTCTTAAAATGGATTTGGACTTTTATCCCCTCCCCTCATCAAGTTGCTGGCGCAGCGATGAAGCCCAGCTCTGCATTCGCTGCTCTTCTGGGGCAGTCTGAGCATCCCAGGTAAATATGTCTCTGTTCAGGAAGCACAGGAATCCAAAACCCAAACTTTCCCTCTCAGAGTTACTGCTCAGGAGGAGGGGGAAATCCTTTTGTGCAAGAACAAGCACAGGGCTTATCCACTGCTCTAGGAATTACTTTCCCCTGGCTATAAAATCCCACTCAGTGCTCTGCTCCCCTCCTTTCACTTCACCATTAGTAAATTGGGCACTTAAACAAAAATGCTGTTAAAAGCCATGTGAAAAATCACCCTCACCTCAACAGCACATTCAGCTCAAGGCATTGCATACTTAAACCCCCATCTCCAGTTTACTGCACTGCCTACCCCAGTACTTTGCCCCAGCACACTGGTTACACAGTCAGCGTATGTCTCTCCTTGTTATTTTCTTCACACTAAGTCTGCCTGGCAAGAAATTAACTTTTTTACAATACAAGAATTACCTGTTAGCCTATAAACAGGACCTTGTTAGCCAGCTTCCACTTTCTGATGATTTCTGCAGGAACTGGTAGTTTGCATGGGAAAATAACATTCAAAATGCCACTTGCGATCAGATGGAGTGCTCTTTCTTTCTGAGCAATACGGGAATGGCCGGGCATTACGGTAACAGCGGCGATACTGCCTGCTACATCAGCAGAGCAGCAAAGTTCCTGCTGCTCCTTGACAGCGTGGAGCTGAGCACTGCAACTGGGGAGGGCGCCTTGAGAGATGCTGGAGCCGAGCCCCTCGCCAGCACTGGGATACTGGGAATCAGCAACACTGGGAGCCCTCAAAATACCAGGGGGGAAATAAAGGGTGAAAAGCAATGGATTTTTGGGTGCAGAGTCTCATCCCTGCATGGAGAGAGAAGCCTGTTGTGCTGTGAACCTCCTTTTCCAGATGCTTGGAAACGCTGTGCTGCCTTGCAGGGACTGAACTGGTGAGTGGGGACTGGGACAGACATGGGGGTCTGGGGTGTGCACTGTCCCAAACCATCTCTCTCCACTGGCTGAGTATTGTCTGCTTGGTTTTGAGCATGGGTATCTGTCAGTGCCTTCTGCTGCGTCTCCTTCACTTACTGGGAAGTTTTGCTTCATAAAATCAAGTTTGATTATTTCTTAATCTTCTAGTCCACCATCAATCCTCTAATGCCCATAGTTATAATGGTTAGAGGTGCTTGATGCCACAGTCACTTTTTCACTAAAATCCTCCCTTTTCTTCCTTGGAATTATTCTTCAACTTGTTCCCTCTTGCGGGAAAGCAAATACAAAGATCCAATTTCGTTTCAATGCACGGAAGGCAAATTCCCACAGTGCAATACCTTTCCATCTCCCCTCCCCCTTCCTCCCTGCTTGTGAACTGGGAATTTCGGGGGTTCAAAGTTTCCAATGCCTTTGCCTGCAGGAAAATTCAGTTTAGCGATTCTGCTGTGTGAGTTGTTGCTGCTCAGCGTTGGTGTGAAGAGTGATCTGAGGGACTCATCTGAAAGCCCTGGTGTTAGGACACTTAGGGTCTGACCTTATCTCAGCTTTAACAGGAGTAGACTTAGTGGTGGTTTTTCACATGTGTGATTGATATTTTGGATGGGAATACTATATCCACATCTAGGTGTTGTGAAAGGCTTTCAGCCACACTTGGATCTTTCCCCTTCGTGCCCTCTGTGTCTCAGTTCCCAAGTTTATCCTCACTTTTCCATCCGATGTACCTTTTCTCCATATTTAGTCAGCTAAGGCTGAGCTTGGCGTCCAGATACTCTGAAAGGTTGTCACTCAGTAGGAAACTTGTTCCTTGCAACATCTGCTTGGCAGGCATTGTTTTTCCCTATAGATTTCCAAAATGGGCAGTTCAGCTGGTCTAATGAACAGTTCAGTGGGTAAAGGAGTCACCCCATAAAGAAACCTTCGACTCAATTCTGAGCTTGTAAATCTGCTTCACAGTCTGTAGTCCTGCATTGTGTCCCACAGGTTTCTGTCTCTCCTAGAGCTGGTCTCTGCAGGTGAGCTGATAATTAGGATTGATTGCTATCTCTAAAGGAGAACAGACTACTGCTGAGAAAACTCAGGCAGCAAAAACCCCGTTGGTCTTTTAGTTGTTGTTAGATAATATTGGGCTGAACAAGGTTGGTTCCATTGCTCCCTAAATAGCCTCACACTCTATTATTGTTTTATGGGAACCACAGCAGTGAGCGATCGCTGCTGCTGGGGAATCACTGTTGGTGTCTTTGTCTCCTTCAGGGGGGTGATGATCTCCAAAGAGCACAGCAGAGCACACCGTTGACACAGCAAACTTCGCTCTCTCCTTCAGAGCAAGCCAGAAGCTGGTGTAAACGAGCCTTAATTTACAGTCCAGGAGCTCAAGGGAAAACTCGACAGCACGGAGAAGCTCTGACACTTCAGATCCCAAAGATGGGTAGGGGCAGGTATCTCAAATGCCATTGCTGAGCAGACACAGCAGCAGCCTTCACCTACTCAGGTTTCCTCTAAGCCAGTTGCAAGGCAGATCGGGACTAACACAAGTTAATTAAAAATGTCAGTGATTTCCTCTTGGAAGAAACCTAAATTTGAGACCCTTTGGAATATTACTTAAATATTGAGCCTTCCCAAAAAGACAGAGATGCAATTAACCTGCAATTCCAACATTTCTCATCATCTTACCCTGAAAAGTAGGATCGACAGCCTCAGTGTTGTGTAACCTCACTTCTGCACCCCAAGAAAAATGCAAAAGGAGTTAAATTTGACTTGGAAAGGGTGGCTATTAACTGTGCTATGATGATAAGAACTTAATGAGAAAGGTAGATTTTCTAGCATGTTTCTGGATCCTTCTCATTGTTCCTGGTGCTGCACTTCTACAATGTTCTTACAAGCTCCTTTTCCAGCAAAGCCAGGCAAATGCTGCCTGTAAGACCTTCTGAGAACTGACCCCATCACTCTTTCTGCCTGCAAAGGGAGTGAAGTACAACAGCCTCGTATGAACAGTACCACCGCTCACCATGGCTTTCCTCCCTGGAAACTCCTCCGACTGCTCCAACTGCACCCACTCAGTGGGGCCTGTGAACATTTCAAAGGCCATTTTGCTGGGTGTTATCCTAGGGGGGCTGATCATCTTTGGGGTTTTAGGCAATATTCTGGTTATCCTCTCCGTAGCCTGCCACAGACACCTTCAGAGCGTCACCCACTATTATATCATTAACCTGGCAGTAGCTGACCTCCTCTTGACTTCCACCGTCCTGCCCTTCTCAGCTACCATGGAGATTTTGGGCTACTGGGCCTTTGGTAGAATCTTCTGCAACATCTGGGCAGCTGTTGACGTCCTTTGCTGCACCGCTTCCATTATGAGCCTCTGCATCATCTCGATAGACAGATACATCGGGGTGAGCTACCCGCTGAGGTACCCCAGCATAGTGACCGAAAAGAGGGGTCTCCTGGCGCTGCTGTGCGTTTGGGCGCTGTCTCTGGTGATATCCATTGGACCCCTCTTTGGCTGGAAGGAACCGGCGCCAGAGGATGAGACCATCTGCCAAATCACCGAGGAACCCGGCTACGTCTTGTTCTCCGCTCTGGGCTCCTTCTACCTCCCCCTGACGATTATTTTGGTGATGTATTGCCACGTCTATGTAGTGGCCAGAAGGGAAAGCAAAGGCCTGAGGTCTGGGCTGAAGACAGAGAGATCTCGCTCCGAAGAAGTGACCCTACGGATCCACCGGAAAAATGCTCCTGAAGGCGGCGGAGCAGCGTCCAACTCCAAGAGCAAGCACCATTTCTCAGTGCGCCTCCTCAAGTTCTCCAGGGAAAAGAAAGCTGCCAAGACCCTGGGAATTGTGGTGGGATGTTTTGTTCTCTGCTGGCTTCCATTTTTTGTAGTAATGCCTCTTGGTAAGTAAAGCAAAGCCCTCTCTTTACTTTTTACTGCACCTTCCCTGGAGGGATGGCAGTGTTTGCGCCTGTATAAAACAATGTTGAGCAGAAAAGCTCTGTGGGAATAATTTTCTATTGGAGAGCTGTCAAAATCCAAACATGCACCCTCACAAAGCAGTGAATGTAAAAAAAAGAAAGTCTCAAATGAAACAAAGCATCTCTAGTTCAAAGAGAAGCATAAAATTCTGAAAATAATGAAAAGGATTTAGCACTATTTCCATACAGAAAATACTCTTTCAGAACTAGGATTCTTATTTCTGATCAACTCTGCTATAGGAGAAGTCTCTTTAGGGGTGTGTATGTTTATACCTAAGTTCGCAGCCAGTTCTTTATGTGATATAAATATGTAAAAGGTAAATACATAAACGGATTCATCAAAGTAGCTCTTTATAGGCTTGGGGACAGATCTCCTGAAATGCTCAGCCTCTAATAATTCCCACTATAAGGAAAAAAGGGCAGCTTCCTATCAGGAACTTTACACTGTGAAATGCCATACTCCAAATGTATTTTTTAATTTAGCGTATGACCAGTCAGAAGAGAGCAGTGAGGATCCTTCACACTCATTTTATCCTTCTCTGGCTTTCACCTATCGTGGAAACCCACTGAGCCCACTGGCCAAACACTGCCTTCACCCATCATGTGGATATGAATATTTATTCACCAGTTGTATTTATAAAGAGGAGGAAGGTCAGGGATTTGTTCTGCTTTCCTATCACTGAAATATAAAGAAGTAATTAGAATTTTAATTAAACCTTGCTCAGTCACCTTTGATGTGATTTCAGGATTTCAAAGCAGAATACTAATTTCCTACCTATAGCTGAGTGTGATGGATGTGGCACATCACAGTGAAGTTTGCTCTGCAACAGCTGTACTAAATATTAGTTTTTGAAACATGGAACCTTTAATCTGTGACTTGCTTTTCTTACAGAAAGGGCTTATGCTGTGTAGGAAAAATAACGTGTAGAAGTCTTAGCTAGTAACAGAACAAAGTACAATTAAGAAAAACCAGCCTTACCTAAGCATGCAAAGAAAGATTTGGGGATTTTCTTTTATTATTATTTTTTTTAAACCTTATCGAAAGCTGCAGTTTTTCAATTAACCTCTGTTGGATTTACCACGATTACCAAGCTGCTTCACAAAAACCTGTCAGTAACGTTGCCATGTGAAAAACCCCCAAAATACAGAATCTTTTCTGCTGGTCAGTACTGGGGAGTGCTGGAGTGAGAGATGTGGATGTTTGGTGAGGAGGAGCCCCAAAAGGCCTGGCTCGCGCTGTCCAGGATGTCAGCATGTTGGAATGCTGGTTGCCAAGATGTCTGAAACATTCCCAAAAAGGGTTTGCGAGAAAGCATTAAACACACTTCTTTCCATCTGCAAATGTGGTTGCCCACACAGAGCTGTTGTTAATTAATTTGATTTGGATTTAAGAAATTTTCTGGACTCAAGTGTGGCTTTGCATCTTTCTTTGATCCCTTAAAAGGAAACTTTCCTGAGGTTAGTTTCCCTGTCTTTGTGGTGTTACCATGTTATTTTTAAAGCACATAATAAGTCTTTCATAACCTATTTGCTGCTTTTGTTTAAAGACAAAAAGTTATTAAACAGACAGGCAGTGCAAAATAACACATCTTCAAAAAACCTCAGGAAACAACCCGAGGCAGAGAATCATATATGGCACTCGACCTCTACACCATGCACAACACTTCCCAAAAGTGGTCCAGTGCCCACTGTCAGCCCTGTGCTTTCTATGCAGCAGAACTCCCCAAAACATCGGTTTATTTTACTGTGATCTACAACATTTTCAAGATCCCCATGTCTATCAACATCAACCCTACCAGCCAAGAACCAGTGCAAAACAAGAAACACCAGACTTGTTAAACTGTATAACAAATGGGGGTAGAAAAGTTTGGGGTGTTGGTAAGGGAAGGAGTGATAGGAGGATATTAAGAGGGTGATAAAACCACAATACTCATATCAGTGGATGCAAATAATGGGAGAAGCAGTTTGCATATCTCTGCCATAAGACAATATCTTAATTGAAATCAGCCTGCAAAGTTGCCAGTTGCAATCTGTGTAATTAATGTCCTTCTTATCATCTTAGCTTCATTAGGTTCATTCCAGGCAAAGGGTCTGTGTGAAGGTTTCCAGTCCAGCAGTGCAATACTCCTCCTTCTCACTTGGCTGGGATGGCTGTGAAGTAAGCCAGGGAATGATAACTCTGTTGCATGAAAAGAACGGAGGTTAAGATTTGGGGTTTTTTCTGCATGCTGGAGTGCAAACTCACCCTTCACAAAATTTGTGTGAAAAAAAAGAAGTGTCAAAACAGCTGATTTTCCCTGGAAAATGTCAGGCTTTCATTTCTACATGCACTTCCTTCCCCTCTAGCCTCAAAGCTTTCCTGTAAATTCTTCTTTGAACTCAACATATCTTCACAAATTATTTAACAAAACCTCCCAAGTCAAAGCCCAGGTGTGTCCCAACCAGATCTGCAGCCTTTTTAGTCACCTAATTATACCTCAGTTCCTCTCTAGACAGATAGCAATGAGAGGGCCTTTTCCATCACAGTTTAGGGGATACTTAGACCAACTGGAATGCAGGTAAGAGGCACCAATAGGTGCCTAAACAGGAGTTTAAACAGAGCCAGCAAGAGCTTTGCCTATGTCCATTAGCCTCTGTACACAACATCTGCTCTTAGTGAGCTCAAATTCTCCCTCTGCTCCGCAGTAGTGGAAGTCTGATGGTGTAAAGTGCTTTTTACTCTGCCTTCAAATTGCTGTTACACAAAAAGAAGCTGTAAACCTGTTGCTGAATTAACTTTATTGGGGCAATTCTGCGCAGGCTCTTCCTATAAATGTCATTGCCTAAGAGGAATCATGTCCAACACTTTAGCCCCAGTATTAAGTTGTAAAGAAAGAATGATGCCCATGTACACCATGTACAGCTCTCTGCAATTGCTTCCCAAGCAGGAGATTTTCAGATATGTCCACATAACTCAGGTCCTAATTCTACCGGAGGCATCCACCTTCCTACAGGGAGAATTACACAAGGGATATATTCAAGAGAAGGAAATATTAATCTTCTGATTACTTGGCTGTTTAGGAACTCTAAGTACCTGCACTGGCTGCCACTCCTTCAGCACAGGCTGGTGTTTGCTCCATGCAGACTGTAAGATCATCCTACCCCAGGCAGTCTGTTATTCAGCCTCCCAGAGAAGGCAGCTGGGAAGGATGTCCCTGTCCACTTTCAGGCTATTGCTCTCACAGATCATCTTCTACACTTGTTGCAGCATTTTTTTGCTCTCTTATTTCTCTCCTGCAACACTTTACCACCACACTCCCAGCTGCAAGCCAGTTATGGGTCCCTTGAGCATCCCCATTAAACATCCCCCCATGTTAATTTGCATGGCGAGAAGAGCTTTAAAAGCTTTTTAGCGCTGGCTCTCACTCTCTGGTTACTCCATGCTGGGCTCCTTTCTCAAAAGGTCACTGCACTAAAGCACTCCAGCTAAACAGTGAGGAGGAATGCAAACCAGGTGTCATGAACAGTTGATTACATCCCATGTACTCCTTCACATGAAGGATGCACTGCTTTATGAAAAGGAATTAGGATGTGTGGGCTACCTCAGAGGACTAGCAGGTGACTGAGCTGCATTTCTCTTTAGCATGTTAGTCAAAACCATCTTACCAACAAGTTTCTTTATTCCAAGTGAGCTAGAAAGTGACGCCCTGCTTCTCTTCCCAAAGTTCTTTAGGATTTTAGGGTAAAAACAAACACCCTAAAGTAAGCAATATTGCTTTTCATATTGGAGCAACTATATTCTCTTAAGCATCAACAAATAGGGATGATCTGAAGTTGAATGAAAAACCCAAGAGCAAACTCCTAGAGGAACCTGAATGTGGAGGAGCAGCAAGAGCAGGGCTGCTCCAGGAGAGGGGACAACCCAGGAGCAGAGGGGGACAGCAGCACAGGCAGCAGCCAAGCCCTCTCCAAAAACACACACCCACCGTACCTGAGCAGAAGCAGGCAGAGGTGGCATCTATGACAGGTTCAGCTGATGGTCCAGTAACCACAAAACAAAGCCAGGAAAGAACAACCCTGAGCTTGCCTTCATCACCCAAAGAGAAGCAAGGGGAAGAGCCTGAGCTTATCTGCAGCTCATAGGCCAATTTGCAAAGGCGTTGTGGGCAGAGGCCACAGATGAGGCTCATGTGGGCAGTTAAGGCTCGTTGGGCCCTGGCACTCTGCACTAACAGCTTGCACACAGCATGTTTCTGCCATTTGTGCTTTTTTTTTTTGTTTTCCTCTTGCGATTGCTAGAAAGGGATATAGACAGATGGACAGATACAGAAAGTACCCAGAGCTGGAAGAGGCCTGAAATTCAGTGCATGCCCCTGGTGATGGCACCAGTTTCTAAGGTGATGTTGGGGATAAGGTCACAACTGACAGAGCAGAGCTTTTCTGTGACTGGAAGATACTTACGGGTTGCTCTGGGAATTTTTCAGAAGGTTTCTTTTCAACAGCATAGAGGACAGTGCTTGGAGGTCGTTTTGAGATGAAACATCCACAGAACTGATGGAAAAAAAGAAAAAAAGGGTCCTAAGTTAGGATCAATAGCTCATCTTAACAAAACGTCAGACACAAACAGACTCACAGAGCTTGCAGTGGCAAACCAGCTCAAATCTGTCTGGTTGGAGGTGCTGCTTTCAGAAGCAGAAAGAAGAAAAAAGGGCATATGTCCAAACCAGGATGTCACAGGGGAAAAACTTCAGACTGCTAAACTGGCAAGGGAGAGGAAGGCTTTTAGCATTTGTCAATCATTCTCATGATGAAGACAGCAGGAAAGAGGAGACGCTGGAGGGTATTTATATTTGTAGTCGAGTAGTAAATTAGTCTTGTGAACTGACACAAACACTGTCAAGGGAACCCTCTAATCCTGTCTATGTGCCTGTCTGCAGCTGGTTTCTAATTGCTATTTTGTGGCTGTTGTTTAAATGGAGTCAAAGAGATTGACTCCCTGCTTTCACTAGAGGTAAACCAGAAAAATAAACTCCAGCCACGGAGGAAATATTCAGAGTTAAATTCCCCACATTAACATTTCAGTCTGTTCCCTCAGCGACAAACAGAAAAATAGGGGAAAAATACCCAGAGTAAAGCCCCAGCTCATTCTCTGGAGCACAGGTCAGGGAGAAAAAGGGTGTTTAGGGGTGTTTACGCTCCTTGAGTCGTGGAGCACAAGTGTATGTGTGTGTGCTAAGTCATTGAATGAGGAGAAAATAAGCCATGAAAATAAACAGCCGAGATATTTCCTTGGCAAGTTTGGGGGTTTTTTATTTGCTAATCACAAGGGGCATTTTTCACAAGCGGGCTGGAAAGGTCTTGGTTGATAACTCAGCTATGCTGAAGGAAATGGCAAAGATCCTGACATCCCTGTGGCCCGCTGAGCCCTGAGACGTTGTGTCCCACTGACTCATAACCCAGCAAAGCAGCAGGAGGAATTGGAGATACTAATAGCCATTTAAACTGAAAACACAGAGAAGGTGGAGTGAGTTGTGCTGTGTTTCGTGATTCACATCTGTGGCTCTCCTGCATGCGTTACCTGTCAGAGGAGCCTGAGAATTGACTTCAAACCGCTCCTGCTCCATGGAGTCACCACTTTCAGGTGCCTGGAGTAAAAGAAAAAGAAAAATGTGATTTTTTTCTCCCCTGCTCTGAAATGTCATGGCACAATTTAGGATTTGTCAGTGATTGAAAGGCGACGAGTGATTGTCCCACCCCACCCCAGGACTTGTTAGTGGTTGAAAGGCAATGAGTGACTGTCTCACCCCACCCCGTACATGTCAGGATTTGTCTTCAATTTGCATACATAAGGGAGAGATACTCAGCTTCTGCTGAAGAAAATAATTCCCCTATTTCTAGCCCCAAGGATGCCAAAATCGTGACCGACAACCACACAGTGACAAACTCGTGAGGCAGGCTGACATCAACTCATCTTCTCAAACTATTCTCTGAACCACCCGCTTGGTTTTTTATTCAATTTTTAAAGGAAAGCTAAGATTTTCTTATAATTGCATGACTCCGAGAGCAAGGGCTTTGGGACGAATATCAAATATCTTAAAAATGTTAGCAACGAGATCCAGAATCATTCCACTGCAGTAGCAGCATGGGAGCTGGAATTTAATGACAACAAAATTGATTTGTAAAACAATGTGATTACTCGGGTTTACATGGGTAACAAAACCTCAGTTTACCTTCCCATGGCTTTTTATCAGCTTTCTAAATCTGCAGCTGCCTACAGTGAATCTGGAAATAGTTGCTCACTGAGATGGTTGCTCTTTGCCAGAAATATCATCCACCGTAAGTGGGTACAATATGAAACACAGCATAAATTAGGTCTGAAAAAATCCACATAACAACAGCACCGATCCCAGCCTGACCCATTCCTGTTGCCTTTCCCTTCCACCTTCACCTGTATCCAAAATCCCACATCCTCCTGGTGCCCCAGAGAGCTGAGCCCTCAGCCCTCATGAGAGCTCAGGCCCTCATGAAGAGGAACAAGCCACATCTGTTTATTATGGGTCAGGGATATTTAGGCACAAAGTCACTCTTATTTTCCTCGAATCATCCCCAATATTCCCAGCCCTGGGACAGGCACAGCTGCAAATGTGCAGGCCTTGCCAGATGCAGGCTTTTACCCTTTCTTGCAGCTACGAGCCGCTGTTCTGCATTTGTTGCGTTAATTCGATTGCACCAAACCCAGAAGTGTTTCCTACTGCTCAAGGGTTCTTTGGTCCCATTTTTTGTTCGCACAGCAAGTACTTTCCAGAAGGGAGCAGCATGATGAGACGTGCTAGGAGAGCACGTATGTGCAGAGTGCAGCTGTTGCATGTCTGCAGCAATACATACGTATATATAAATATATATAAATACACTTTGCAGTGGGTGGTTTGTGTTTTGACCCAAGATGCGGTATAGCATGCCAATCCCATGGAAAAAAGTTCAGTGCTACCATTGAGCCTGGGAACAGAAGATGTCACACATTTATCAAGGTTTGTAGAGCAGACTGCGTCCCAAGAGATCCAGGGTGCCCTGGTACAGACTTAGTGTATGTAGGGGCTCCTCTCTGCTCCATCTTCCGGGTTTTAGAGCTCTGGAATAACTGCTGTCCTCCAGCTTGACCCCTTTAGGGCAGATCCCAGGACCTGGGTTTTAAGCTTTGCCTCCCTGTAAACCAGACCACCATCCCTGTTTCCGCTGCGATTCTAAAGTCATATTTCCTATATGGCAGAGGCAAGAGATGCTGAGGTTTTTGTTTGACATCTGTGCAAGGTTTAACACAGGTACCTCTCCTGATTCCCTGATAGCACAACCCTAACAAACGCTGCTTGGTTCTGCTCACAGCGTGCACAGGCACTGCTGTCATCTTCTGAGCGAAGTCTGTAACATCCAACATGAAAGAGGGAAAATAATAATGAACCTAAACAGAGCTGCAAGATTTAGTAGCAGAAATGAATTTCAACACCACTAAGGGTCCATGGGTCATAAAAATGTATGGGATCTTATTCCCATGGTGCTGACAGAGGCGATGCAGAGTAAACAAATAACATGAGCTTCTGCAGCCTGGCAGCTTCTAAATCCCTCTGTGCTGTCCGTCAGCGAAACAATGCACATCATCACGCTGGTTTTTACACAACCTATAATCAAGCAGCTCTGTAACTTCTGACAAATGACAAAGTCAAATTACATCTTTGTGACTGAATTGGCACTTACTCACTAGGAGGTACACGGAAAACTTATCTCTCAGATCTGGAGAAACTTCGAGTTGACAAACAGGAAAATAAATTATGAGGGAAGGGAATCTAATCCTGACATTTTCAGGGGTGAGTGATGAAACACTCAATGGCAAGGATCTCAGGAGGCTAATGGTACATTTTATTTGATTTAATTTTCATACATCAAGCAATTGAATTGTGCTACTGACACACTCAACCTTTTGACAACAAAGCAGGAATTAAAGCATCGTTTGGTCAATCTACAAATCAAAGGCATTAAAAGATCGGTTGAAGATTTCTTTACTGTGTTTCCAACACAGATTGCAGGGAGACAAGGAATATGTTTTAAGAAAGAAAACTTCTCACTTCTCAATGGCTGCTCACTACCCAGCTCTATTGGAGGACACCTGGATGGCAGCACTTTATTAACCTCAAAGACAGGAAAATTCCCCAGTCTGCTCCATTGTTTAATCTCATAGTTAATTACAGTCATTGCTTAAAAAACCTCACAAACCAAAACACGAAGCCTATGTTTTATATCTCCCCTGACTTGAGCTGCCAGCCACTGCCTGTCAACACAGTGAGCAAAGTACTTTATCCTCCCACCTGCTACCAGATACAGCAACCACTGATATTGATCATGACAGCAACAACACCGAATATTAAAGGCCTGGAAGAAAAGAATACATTTGTAGTACTGCATGGGGAGGAACACAAGTCCCCGAGGACTTGGAGAATATATGATTTTTTTCCCCCTTTGCCAGATACTCAGGTAGCCAGCAGAAAAGATGAGGGAGAGTTTCTGAACCACAGAGGTAACCGGGTGTCCTTTGAACAGGACATCGCACTTCTACAGAGCCACTAAGCCATGCTGGCAAATCAGCAGCTGCTCACTACAGCCCTGCAACATACACAAGGATTTTGCTCATTAGACACAGAAGATGCAGGAGGTGAAATACTTTTTTGCACCCTACACAGTAATTCAGTGACTCAAAGTTTAGACACATTGATCTTGATTTATATTGCCCTGGAAGTTGAATAAACTGTCGGCATAAGTAAGAAGAGGGTCCAAATTATTTCTGCTTTGATTTTCCATCTAGCTCTGTTACAAATTGGGTCCACTGACTACCACTTCCAAGGTGCTACTGCCAGTATTTCTTCCTACTGACACTGCACTGTTTCATTCACAGGACAACACAGTAATAACTCAGCCAGCAGGCAGAGTTTTAGCTGATCTAAACTTATGAGACCTCACTGACCACCAACAGCAGAGCAAAGCTGCTGTCCTAAAGCCCAGGTTGTATCCACCACTGCAAAGAGTTAAAGACAGCATTTAATAGCACAGTTTCTGTGCTGTTACAGCTGCTTCATTTTCTCTCCGCTGCCTGTTGTTCCGAGGCAACAAGTCTCTACCCTGATGAACCAAAAAAGGTTACATTAATAAATTAGCATGCAGATCCCCACCCCAAAAAAAGAGCAAGAGGCAGACTCTGACACTGGCTATTTTCTATTTTTAACAGACTTTGGCAGGGCAGTAACATTCCATTTAGAGCGAGCCAGAAGTTGCAGCAAACAGGAATTGTTATTGTTTACCCGCTTTTACACTCGGCCTCCCCCAGCTGATTCCCTAAACCGAGATTTGTTTCACCTTTTGTCTTAGCACAAAAAGGGAAAGCGCTAGATATGCTGCAATTAAATGAGGAAATAAAGAAAATATTGAGCGTGGTTTGAGCATTTAGAAGCCTTTTTGTATTTTTCATCTGCCAATGACTCCAGCCAGCAAGCTCTTTGAGAAGGTTAGTTGGTTGTTTTTCACTAAAGGGAAGCAGCATTAATTTGCTGGGAAAAATTCTAGGTTGTGGCTATGCCTGCTCGCTCATCCTTAACTGCAAAACAGCATCTGCTTTCTTTAGCACATTTGGGTCTTAAAAACCGGTCGGTATTGAAACTGATAGTGAACCTGCTGCACCTCGCTAGCTTGGAGCTACACAGATGCAGAGATGGAGCTTGTGTTTGGTACCCAGGTTTTAAATGGGGCTGGAATCAGAGTTCGGCAGCTCCTATACAACGAGCGAGCTCCCACTTGGATATTCCCAGTATCCCTTCTCTGCTGCTCCACCATAAACCAGATGGCCTGGGGAACCTCTCCCACATCAGAGGTAGCAGGAAGGCTCCTCACCCTGTCACATCTCCTGCTGCTTCCCCAGCAACAGCACATCCTCAGGGACCATCAGCTCTGCTCAGAGCATAGGAGCCAGTGCCACAGCAAGAAGACATCACGTTGTTCTTCGCAGCAGAGACCGCGTTCAGCAGAATGAGCAAGTCATTAATCACGCTGCACTATTTGTGTCTCTGGATGAGGCAATATTTCTGACACGTTCTCACACGGGTGAAAACACCTCAAGAATTCCTCGCTGGCTTTTGCCACATTTGCTGCACTCGCTGCAGCTTTGTCAGGCAAAGATGTTTAGAAAGGGGTTCAAAGCGAAGTTCAGCAGCTCTCAGAATTAAATGAGAGCACCCTCTGATTGCAGTATGGGCTTTTCGTAAGCCAAGGGAGGTCCAACGAACAGATTGATCCCTGTAGAGCTTAGGAGCTGCCTACAGATGTAAACTGCAGAGGTTGACAAATTGATGCACAGTATTGCTCTCAGCATGCACATACTTACGATTTTTCAGGGTGGAAGCAGGAAAACAAGCATTTGTCAGTGCTAAACGTTCTGTTTATTATGAACTTGACTATGAAGTCCTAAACAAGCCAAGTATGTTTTCTGGGAAATTATTTTTCTTCCTGTGCACAGACTAATTACTGACACTGGTGTGATAGAGCTTAGTTTTCTGGTTCATGCACATTCAGACAATATTATTTGTATTTCTGAGCAAAAAGTATTAAGTAAGGGAATTACGGGATCTTGTTACAGTGGCCACTTTCCAGTGGCATTCAAGAAAAGCAACAAATTTCTAAACAATTCTCTGTAAGCAGCAGTGTTGACTCTTGGCTATCTTAAATATGTCTCTCTAGTTTTATAATAACTTCTCTACACGAGTAAATCTCTTAAGCATTTACCGACATCCTATTGTAATCTTTTAAGTTAAAAACTTGTTTATACAAGCAGTAAGGAGCTCAAGTTGTAGTTAAACAAAAAAACCCCAAAGGTTTGACATTAGGAAATCTGCTCCCAAGATTTTAAATCAGCAGATAACTCATAATTAAATCCGATGTTATCATTTATCATAATTGACTTTTTAAAAACTATATTAGTAATGCTGTTTAAATTTCTCTTTGCATGATCACCTGTAGTTGACTGTCGTCGTGCCAAGACAGTGAGGACTGATGAATGCACGATTTATGGCTCTGTCACTGATATGCTGAATAAGCTTCTTCCAAAGATTTCAAAAATTTTTAATATTATACTGCCTCTTATAGAATAAAACGTCCCGTAGTACTTTCCTTACTAAGGAGTCATGTAATGCTTTTTGAACTGTCTCTGGGAGGTAATCTTGTCAGTGTATATTTACATTTTTTATATATATACAAACATATATATATATATAGATAGATAGTTATAATGGCTGCCCATGAAACCCTCTCCAGTGTTCATTGCTGTAAGAGGGAACCTTTCCTTTAACTTCCCTAAAGTTTAGGTGCATTCTATGAGACAGAAAAATGTGGACAGTGAGATTTCAAGGGAAAATGAGCACCCAATACTTTATCATTTTTAAGACTTAGCTGGAATGCAGCCAGCTCAGTAATCCTACTTTTCACTCACTCTGACTCCTGAAATGGTGCAATTTTCTTTCCATTTGAAGCCCCTTTTGATGATCTCCTAGATAAGACTGTTATTTGGCTAACTAATCCTGAATTAGAAGTCCCAGAGGAAGCAATTTTCCTCTCTCACTCGATACCAGTCCTCTCGCTCGGCTCTCTGCTGTAAATGGGAATACAATGCTTGCATAATAACATAGATGTCTTGAATTGATCTCTGATAGAGCATCCGTGTAATTACACAACACCGTACCTTCTGTTCCTGCAGGAATGTGGCTTTGAGTCATCAATTTTCCAAGACAGAACAGAATCTTATTTATTTTTTCCAGTGTTTAAGTTTCTCTGGTTACCTGCAATTTCTCACCGCCTCTGCCTTAACACTCTGCGTATTTTCCATTTTAGGTTCTTTCTTTCCTGCAATCAAACCCCCGGACACACTTTTTAAAATAACATTTTGGCTTGGATATTTAAACAGCTGCATCAACCCCATCATCTATCCGTGCTCCAGTCAAGAGTTTAAGAAAGCTTTCCAAAACGTCCTGAGAGCTCAATGCCTCCCCAGGAAGCACGGAGCAAAGAAGCAATCCCCGACTTTCAACCTCAACCACTCCGGTAACCAAAGCGTGGAGAGCAGCAAAGGTGTGGTCCGCATCCCTGTCGGATCAGGAGAAACCTTCTATAAGATTTCCAAGTCGGACGGGGTCTGTGAATGGAAGATTTTCTCCGCCGTGCAAAGCATGCCCGCAAAAAATGCGGTTTCTAAAGACTGTACTGCTGCCAAAGCGAAAAGTAAAGGTTTCCTCCAGGAATGCTGCTGTGCAGGCACTTCAGGAAACCTTGTCCACGAAAACTGTGCAGTGCCCACCATTAAAATACACACCATGTCCCTCAGCGAAAATGGGGAGGACGTCTAAAGCACTGACTGGGTCCTGCAGCGTAAGCTGGGAAACTCCTGGCTCTGCTAATGGGAAGTTGCTTTTTTTACTGGGAAGTAGAAGCAGAAGCTACAATAGTTGGAAGGATCCAGGTGAAACAGATAGCATAGTGTAAAACAGGGCCAAAGCTTCTGAGGGGTGAGGTCTTTGAGTGCTGGTGGCCTGAACAAAGCCGCTTAAGGACATTAAATGGCTTCAGGGGATGGGGAGCACCCTACGGTCTTCCAAGAGATGCCTCTGCACGGGATTTGCCTTTATTTTTCACTGTATTCCCCTGGTTCAAAGTTCCTACAGCTCTGATTTAGGTGCACTGGGGGGGGAGAAAGAGCAAACCACAAATACTCCATGCTGGTTTCAGCAGGGGTGCTTTCAGACAGCTCCATTTCTAGAGCCATTTTGGGATTCTGACCCCCAGAAAAGCTAAACCTCGATTTGACAGCCAGGAGAGCTGAGGTTGGGAGGCTCAGGTCTTGGGATGGTGTTTACAGATCTCTGCTTACTTTTCATTAAGGGACTGTGGACAAGAACGTTTTCCTACCGTGTCTTGCCTCTTTTGTTCATGTCCAGGTCTTGGTTGTGAGGTCCAGGCTTGGTGAGGTCCTTGTTGAGGAGAATAGGCAGCTCTTTGGGTTTGAATCTTCAGCTGATCCTCATTCCTGGCCTGCGCCACATGGGAATTGGTCTTCTGCACTGCCTACAAGGCTGCTTGTCCTCGACCTGTCTGGAAAAGCAGTCACATCAGCTCACAGGGCATAGAAAGATCATCACCTTGGCTCTTGCCCTGCTTGGAGTCGCTCTAAGTTCCCCTTTGTGCTGTGGATTTCAGCAAACTCCGCTGCCAAGGGAAACTGGATCCAAGTGGCTGCACTCCACCGAGCTTCAGAGGCCAACCAGGACTTTGCTTTTTTGTGCAACCAACCTCCCAAATTTCCGAACAAAACCAAACAAAAATTTGCATGCATGCTAGGTTTGTTTGGAAGGTCTCTGTGTTTTGATGCGGGTCTAATACAATTCAAAACTAGGTAAGTCATCATCTTAGGCTCAGAGAGGTCACTCACACTCCTCCATTTGTTTTTATTGTGCTGAGTCCAGCAGGGACCTGCTGAAAAACTCAGCAACTCCTTGCTCAGGTGCTTACTAATCAGATCAGTGCCCCAGTCACTGGAAAAGCTGCAGACATTTGGCCGTATCCCTGCCCCATGCTATGCTACATTCCTTTTCCAACTCCTTCAAATCCAAGTCCTCTCAGCTACCTACGAGATCCTGGGTACCCTGGAGTCAGGAACTTTCCCCTCCTTCTGTGCAGTGGGAGTTAAGCACATTAAATGACTCAAGGACATACATCCTCATGAGAAAGGGCCATCCTTTGGGAATTTGGGAGAAAAGCACTTGGAAGCATGTTATACTTTAATATAGCTAATCCAAATAAATAAATAAATGAGCTGGTCAGCATCTGGAAGAAATAGTGGGAGGAATTCTCTGTACAGTATTAGAAATAAGCTGCTCTTGATATAACTCCTCCTGAGCCTGCCAAGTAAGAATGCGGCTTCTTGAAACAACCCATAAACCTTTACTCATGTCTCAATGTCAGCTCCTGTGCTGAACATCCACTGGCTTGGAATGGGAAAGGGCTTAAGATAAGGCTGTTTTCTACAGGACAGGGCCTTGAAAGGACACCTTGATATTATAGATGAGGAATCATTGTCTATTCATCTCTCATTCAGTATGAAGTCCCCAATGTCAAGAGAATTTCAGTCTTCTGTGCCTTTTTATTTATGCATTGATGAGATTCCTTTCCTCCTGCAAACACAGACTTGCAGCTAGAACCTTACTGGGCAATTTGCAAAAGTAAAATCTGATCCTTGGAGTTCTTGCAACGCTGTTCTTTTGCACAAGTCTGGAAGCAGAAAGCAACCTCAGAGCATTTTATTTCCAAAACCATGCATTGATGGACAGCAAATCTGTAGCATTATCCCATTTTTAGTTTAAATAAGAAACCCACCCCACCCCGTAAAGCTTTTCTTAGGGTTTTTCAAGAAAGTCTAGAATTTGAAACTAGAAGTGTTGAAATACCATTAAAGACATATTCTCATGGTACTTCAAGCCAAGACAAGAAGCAGAAAAGCTGGAAATCTCATAAGAAAGTCACGTGAAACTCATGGCTGAGGTTTTCAGTCTCATGGGGTTCCAATACGTGGGACGTTTATTTGAACAAAACCTGAACTCTGAAACATTTGGAAAAACACCCATTGAACTGAGCAAAACTAGCAAGATAGGAAATCTTCACAGCACCCACTGGCTGCCCAACCCGGTCTGTATACTTATTTTATCACTTGAACCGATAAGGTCATGTGGGCCATCTCTCCTATGGAGCTGGGAGATACACAAGATTTGTTGAGGATTCTGTAACATTCAGAATCTGTAAAATAAGTCACCAAGTTGGTGGCAATGTCTGGACAGACAGGCACGGATGTCACCGTCCATAAAAGGAGCTCTAAGGAAAAAAAATTTTAAAGAAAAAAAGGAGTGCGGATTTAAGCAGCCCATATTTTCCTGTTATTTAAAGTGATCTCGGCATTGGTAAAAGAGCTGCAGTCACAGAGGCTGAACACATCTGTCTTTCTGAAAAGCACTGGCAGAACAAGAGGTTTCCCAGTGGCTTGCCATCTATCATCACATGTAAAATCTTTCTGCGGTCAGGATCTGTCGTGTGAAATATCATAGGAGCACAGAACAGAGAGCAGAAGGTGGTCAGGTGGGAAGTACGAGCACAGTGGAGAGCTCCCCTTATCCACTGACCTGTCCACTGATGTGTCCTGACTGAAATCTGTGAGGGATGTGTCTGACATCCCATCCTCTCCGTTCAGTGTTTTCTATTGAGAATGACAGCTGAGATTTCCATCCTGAGTGGAGCAAATAGACAGCCAGACAGAGCTGCCAGCATCATAAAGGTGACTTTTAATTCACATAGGCTGAGGCTAAGCAGATCACCAACCTCACTTCCTCATAGGGCAGGGACAGTTCAATATTCCCATTTCCACAGGTAATGTTCGTTCAGATTTACTGTCTTATGTTTCTGAGGCTTCGTGTCCTCTGTAAGACTATTCAAATCCCAAATACTTAAGATTTGCCCACTACCCAAATACATGTCTCCTCTTTTTTATTTTAATATTGCTCTGCCAAATCCAAGGATAAATTATGCATTGTATAAAATAATATTTCCCTTTGCCAGGCTTTAATGTCTTGAAAACCCATGGTATGGAAAACAGGCAAGATGAAGCCAGGAATATTTCTTGCTTTTCTACTCATCAGACTCAGCAAATGCATTTCTCAAAGTTTCTTCAGTCTTACTTGCTAAATTCCCCTGCCCAACTTCTTCAATAATCTGAAAGGACAGGAGTACTGCATACCAGTTGAAGTCAGTAACTGTCTCATTGCTTTACTTTTCCTATCACTGCACATAGGTAAATTAAACTTTCTCCACCTGTAAAAGGAAACTAATCCATAAGCATAATGGATGAATTTTGCAGGTATTCCCAAGCAGGCTGTTTAATACATGACAGTATTATGAAAATCCAAGATGCCACGACATCGCTTGTGGTGCATTAAAATAAAGATCTTCCACCCAGCTTAAGAAATGTAATTGAATCCCTTCCTTCCCGAGAGGAGATTAAGCGCTTGTGTTAGGGATTCGAGTAAAATGTCACGCCTGCTACACGCAGCGTGCTGCGTATTTCTCATACTGACAGAGAAGGAATAAAATAGCAAGTGTGAGCTGAGGGGAGATGAGAGGAGAGCTACGCACTGCAAGCAACTGTCGCATAGGAAATAACACATCTCTTAGGTCCACAGCGAGCTCAAAGATGTAGTTAGTGCAGATTACTGTCTGTATACTGACCCAGGCTGAGAAATACCCTCTCCTTTAGCATCACGGGAACATTAAGATCTACTTCAGAGTCAAACATCTCCAAGTGTTAATACTGAAAAGCAGAAGTGATTTCCCAGTACCCATTGTCTCAGACTGAATAACAAGACCTTCTCGTATTGATCTGAATTTCCTCCGTGATGCGCAGAAACTCAGTCCTCGCACACTGTTTTCTGAAGTAAGGAAACACAAATCTAGCCAGCGGTTCAATTCCACTGGAAAAGCAATCCCACTCAGCTTGTGATCACAGCACCATCGTTTTGTGATACAAAACCTTTGCTGAATATCGCTGAATCCTCCGTTCTCCTTTCTGACATTACGGCTGTGGGAATTGTACGCGAGCTGGTTTGGGCTTTTTTTGGCTTTGCCACTGTTCGGTTGCAAAAATGTTTTCTTCTTCTCCCTGTGCCTGCTGCAGCATTTTGCCTGCATGTTGTACAAGTTTGGCTGCCAGTGGATTTTAAAGACATTTCTCGAAATGGGCACTGCATTTTCTGAACGTGGTATCCCGCTGTCTTTGAATTTTCTATGTGTGGGTTTTAAAGGCCCGTTGGTTATCATGCGACATGTTTGAACAGTCATGCCGGTCATTTTCTTGCACAAAACTGAATGTATATGAAACATTGCTAGGTGAACAAATAAATTATTGGGGGAAATGTGCACTTTGTGATATGTGAGCTACAAGTCTGTTTGCTTGTTTGGTTATTTTTCCCCCAAAATATTTATACAAACGTGACTTCTCCTTTCTATCAAACATTTCAGGCAGAGGATGAGGTGGAGAATCCTACCAATAGTGCTGGTATCAGTGGGTTTTAGTGGGAGCAAGGTACAGGGAGAACAAAGGAATCAAACTTGTATTTCTAGTGTAAGAAGTTGAAGTTAAGTCCTTAAAAATTGTTGAAAGGAGATTGAAAAGGTCAGTTGGGCCCCAGATCCTTACCATGCTCATTCAGTTTGCTTACAGTAAAACATCACATCCCAGATGAAATCCAGCCCATTTTGCTGTATTCTTTATAAACAAGCACTAAGAGAACAATCTCTGTCAACCCAAGAATGTAAATCTTCTTTTGGGAAGACAATTCTGAATTATTATTTTCCATGATTTGTAAAGAGAGAACTGAGACACGGAGAAGGAAAGACACATTTCCAAAACAGCCGATACCCAGCTGTGGTTGTCACCGGTGAAACCCTTGGAAATGTCACTGTAGGGA